>NC_072776.1:14558175-14797704 GCF_022539595.1 Amphiprion ocellaris
CACACTTAATTACTAGCCTGGGAAAATCACAATGATGTTTATTAGGCGCGGCATCATAAAGCGGTGTGTCCGTGCCCCGAGACCAAAGCGCTATACGAGAGAAACACTAATAACAACAACAGCCATACAAATTGGCTGAGCGGAATGACCGGGGCCCTCGAGGCACCGGCCGGGGTGGGGTGAGGAGGAAGGTGACTTTTCGAGGATGAATCAATAGTGTTTCTCCACTGCGCTGCTGTACTGAGGTTTGGCTACCAATGTAGGTTGACATGTCTCATACGCACTCCTGGTGTGTGTTAGTGTGTGTCAGAGGTTCAGATTTAGCTGAGATCCTCCCTCCATTATGGGGTAATAGAAAAAAGCAGGCACTGATGAAAAATGCTGAATATATAACATTACAGAAGAAGTTTTTTTCCTCCTTGACATACAGTTATACAGACAGGGGCGTCTTGGGGGTCCTCTGTCTGATAAAGATTAACTGTGTGCATGTGTGTGTGTGTGTGTGTGTGTGTGTGTGTGTGTGTGTGTGTGTGTGTGTGTGTGTGTGTGTGTGTGTGTGTGTGTGTGTGTGTGTGTGTGTGTGTGTGTGTGTGTGTGTGTGTGTGTGTGTGTGTGTGTGTGTGTGTGTGTGTGTGTGTGTGTGTGTGTGTGTGTGTGTGTGTGTGTGTGTGTGAGAGTGGGACCACTGTTGGGGTAGCCACACTGGCCTTGTGGAGAGAGCAGTCGTAAATAGAACCTCCATGCTCACCGGCTTATTAACACTTGATTTATCTGCCTCTCTGCAAGGAATGCACGCCCTTGGCACCCAGGCCTAGAGATCGGCCCCAGGGGGCCCCAATTACCTGGTGGCATGTGCGTATGTGAAGGTGTGTCAAGGGAATATTTTGTGTAGTGGTGTCATGGATGGGGTGTGCAGTGCACGTGCCTCATGTTGCCATATACGTCAGCTCCAGGGTCATCTTCATCATCACTCTCTCTCCTGCTAACACACTCCCACATTTACACTCACTCTTTATGCCTCCTGTGGTGGGAGATACAGGAGGAATAATAGGATGGGATAAATTTATTCGACAGCTCTCTGTCTCTGCAGTGATTTATCAGAGTATTTATTCTGCTGATGTGCCTTTATCTTTTTCCTTTTCTTTCTTTCTCTCTCTCTCTCTCCCTCGTCTTTCCCTCCCTCCCATACTTTTACATTAAGGCCATGTGTATGTTGGACTCGTGTTCATCATTATAAGTGCCGACATTGCATGCCATTATATTTCACTGTGGTGAGGCAGCTGTGTGGCATTGATGTACTGCATTAAGACGGAAGTTTAAAGGCCTTATCTCATTTACTCATAATGTTTGGCTTTCTCTGTCTCTTTACGTTCAAAGATATGTTTCCTCTATTAATTTTTCAGTAAAATGTAATGTTGATCAAATGTGAGTTTTTTTATGTCCTTATCTGATCTTTTTGTTTTATGAAAAAGTTTAGATTAGAAAAAATTGACCCTCAACTACATTTTTTTTAAAATCCACTCAAAATGTCAATGCCAATGCAGTTTACAACATAGGTCATAAGTTCCATAAAGTATGAAGAATATTACTTACGATGAAGGGACAAAAAGATTTGTAAGATGTTACATGCAAGGAAAAACTAAACAGTTGTTCCTATTTATTACTCACACTAACATTAAGATTTACAACACATTTTTAACCGTTTATATACTGAAAACGGCAGTAGCCAGAAACATTATGTTTAGGGGTTTCTATCTGTCCATCCCATTCTCTTGAATGGGATATTTATATATAACATAATGAGAGAATTTCTTCAAATTTGGCACAAACCCTTACTTGGACTCAAGGATTAAATTTGGTGGTCAAAGATCAGAGGTCAGAGGTCACTGTTACCTCACAAAGCACACTCTTGGCCATCACTCAAGAATTCATACTCGACGTCCGCCAAACGTTTACGAATGTTTAATGCAGAAAAATGACAAAATTATGACATTTTGTATCCAAAAGGTCAAATATCAACTTGACTCTGACACTTTTCTGGCCATTATTCAATACCATCACTCAGAAACCGAAGAGGAGTTTGTGACTATATTTCATATTTGGTCAGATACTGAATTGGTGACACTAATTTTGGGTGTCCACAAAGGAAATGATGATTGTTTAGATCATCTGAGCTGAAAGGTTGAAGATGTGTTTGGAGCTTTCATTTATTTCAATTAGTAGCTTATTTGCAGCCAGTTGTATTTTAACACTGTTTAATTAACAGACCAGATTAATTTATTTCAAAATGTATGTCTGTTTATCACATTACAGTTTCTTTTACGCTGCTTTTCACATCGTTGTCCTGATCCTGTTGTCCGGTATATACATACAGCCTGCTTTACATTGGTTCTGTGCTTACAACGATCAGTGAAGTGAAGCACATGAAGTGCATGAAGGACTCACTTTATTCCTGATAGTGTTACTTTGTGTTACCTGAGTGTATCAACACTGCACTGTGAAAGCCTTAGAAGTTCATCACAACACGAAAAAAGGTGTAGAGGTGATATTTTTGTAGTTAGAGTACTTTAAACTTTTGTTCTGTCGAGTCTATATATGTAACAAGTCTTTGTGCGGACTATTAACACAAAAAAATGCTATTAATTTTGCTTGTAACATGAGAATTGTTGAAAAAGATGGCCTAAAATTAGCTATACATACACATGTAAGGCCATGCTTGTAATAGTACGATCCCAATTGATGCAAATGATTGCATTTTTTGGATACAGTCTGTGAAAGTACACCTCTGTGCTCCTGTTGCTCCTCAGAGACAGTAATTATCATATTTAAACCTGCCCTGTCAACCAGCAGCTGCACGCCTCCCACTCACTACAGAACTGATTCACTCTCATTCTGCCCTCGCCATCTCTCTTTAATAATTCATTTAAATTCAAACAAAATCATTTTAATTCATTTCGGTTCTCCTCATTTCAATTCAACTTAATTCAGCGACACAGTAAGACGTATTAATATTAATCCAAAACTGAGAGATCCAGTTCAACCCCTATGTGTGAAACCACAACTTAGTGGGAGCTTAACTGGAATATTATTATTAATATTGCTCACATATCACTCACCCTTACTCAGCATCTCAGAAGTGAGTGTTAATTTGTTTGTCTTGTTAGTTTGTAGTCTTTTGGGGAATTCGTCTTCTCTAGCTCGCATCACTCTCTGCATTCTGAACCTGTTTGCTTCCTGTGGATGGTGGGGAGCCGATCACTGCATGGTAATTACACTCTGCCGCATGTAGACTTGAAATGTTCATATCATTATTTTGTCACTGTTTGCTCAGTTACACAATGTAAAAACAACATTGCATCAGTGTTAGTTCTGGCAAAGAGTACATTTTAGAAAATGTGCAATTCTTCTAATACCACTGTTAAATGTTTTCTTCAATTAGCTTTTGAAACATATACTAATAGAAAACTAGAATATAAAATAATCACAATAAAAGAATGATCACTGTGAAGTATGTGGTCATTAGGTAACATTCAGAAATAAGTCGACATCCAGCATCCAGTGTTGGTTCATCTAGAAGAGCTCAGTCTTCGTCACCTTCTTCATAACAGCACAAGCTGAAAGATCCACCTGCTGGGGAAGTTTTATTTGTTCAGTATAAGTGCCCTGTACCAACTGAGTTATGATTTCTCTGTGGTCTTTTCAAGCCCTATTCAACCCCATCTGAGTGACCTCACCACTCAGGGGTGACTGATCCCATCAGACATCCACCAGTAATTCCCTACACAGGCTTCAGCAAAGTCTTCATCTTTCCATCCACACACTTCTAACCCTTTCCCTTCCAGCTCTCATGGTGAATACCAAGCAGAGCAGGCTTCAGCCGCATTTCTGCAAATTATCAAATGCTCGCTGATGTTGCTTTGTTCTCATGTTGAGCCCAACGTGAAGATCAGGGAGGATTTTTTCTTTTTTTTTGCCCACTGTAGTCGACCTTGTGTGTGTACAATATATGTTGTGGACTTGTCTTCTTTTGAAGCGATGATTAAAAGACTAATCGTGCAAGGAGAGAGAGCTGTGTTGTTAGATGAAAGGGAGATTGATGTGATTCATGGATCATTAAATCCTATAACAGTATCTATATATGAGAGGCTCTGTGTTTGTTCATGTACTTGAGCTTATGCAAGCACTAAATGCATCGCACACAATGGATCACACACAATGATTTGTTTATTATGAGCTATATATAGCATAGTTGCTTACATCTTGCATGAGAAATGTAAAGAAGGTGATACTTCTGAATACAACAGAAGGAAAAATTAATGATGGGCATCAAAGTTTATTCTTGACCTTGGAAACTGAAATGTGAGAAAACAATCCCAACTCAAGGCCAACTTAGTAGATTTTCCAGAGCTTTCATATTACTTCACATAATTTTAATTACTAGACTGAGTATTCTCAGTGGTATTACATGCTTAGTGGCTGCCCTGATCTTATTCATAGCACTCTTAGAACTTCTAGAACATACAGGTTAAGTCTCAAATTTTATTTTTGACTTTGGAAAAAACAGCATTTAAATTATGATAGAGCTGGGGTTGGGCTTATCTCCAGAGTTCCAGTGAAGACTGGTAGAGATAAATACCCATGATGACACGAGAAATACATAAAGTCTAATTAAAATCTAGTCACTAGCAGTTTTGATTGTGTGTGTGCACCACTCTGCCCTGCACTGACTTCTGTCTTTAGTGGTGAAAATTGATCACTTTGGACATGTGTCATGATGGTGTTATTTATCATAGCTCATCAGCTTCTCTCATGGCTCATTTGCATTATTATTATGTGTGGATTTGGTACCACCACCAGCACATTCAGTCCAGTAGCTTCTCTCTGCCATACGTTAAAATTGAGTAACCTCTTCATCCATCAACATGCTGTAAAGACTTTGCTACATCTATCAATACCACACATTGGTGAAGCAGGTTTCTCCTTTATGATGGCCACAACAACTAGAAAACCTGTCCTTTTGCTGCCTGCTGTGTGATGTAGCAGTCGAACTAACTTCAAAAGCAAAATGCAAATTCCCATCACCTCTGCACAAACGTCCCAGCATCCAAGATGTCTAAGCTCATGTGTAACCATGTCTGTGTCTACATTCCAAGTCACGTATTCATGTATTCATGTTTATATATATCATGTACTGCATGCATGTAGATTTACATACAATATACATGTCAGTGTGTAACTCAGTTGACTTCCTCCTGGATATCTTCATTGGTTTCCAAGTTGTTATTAAAACCCATGAACATACATGTGACAGCGAACCCTCACATACGTGCACCCATGCTCCCTTCTTTCAACGGGGGAGGTATACAGATATAGCATGTATTAAAATGAGAGAAGAAATAAATAAAATGTCAGGAAATTCAAAGCTGCTCATGGTATTCAGTGTTCTACTACTAATCCTGCACCATCTCAAACAGGATAAAGTCTATATACAGTCACTATTCATTTTATCCTGATAAACTTCAACACAAAATGTGGTGATTATGATTTTTTATTTATTTTTTGTCATTCAGATTTACTTTAGTGGCTTTTAGAAGACATGTTTTGCTCAACATTTTAATTTAAAACACAATGATAAATATATCTCACTACACTCTCTTTGCATAAACTTCACTTCTTGTAGCTCGAACTCACCTCAATCAGTTGCATTTCTGTGTGGATTTTTTTTTTGGCATCGACGGTAAATGAACCACTCTATACAAATCCACTGTACCAAATGTACAACACATTTTTAGCTTTAACACCTATTAATGTTGCTCGACTCAGCAGCCACAGACCTCCACCACCATGACACATGGGAGTTAAACTGGAACCAACTCTGACAGATGAGACTCACTGTCACTCAGTACCTGCCAGCAACTCAAAGGAGCTTTCATGCTTTGGAGTAAGAAATCTGTGGTGGTTTCAAGGCATTCACACCAAGCGTCCCCCTTCCTCGCTGGGTCTCTGTCTTTCTACAGCATAACTACAGTATCCCTTTTTGTCCTCCAGTCTGTAATCGTGGCGGCATTAGGAGTGGGACACAAATGAAGGTAAGAGCTGTGAATAAAGGGAGACGGTTTTCAGAAAAGGTGAAGGCAATGGAAGACAAGATGACACTTTTCATTTCACTGCTGTGGGATGAAAGTCCTTTCAGCACTCAGATATTGCTGCTAATACACTGCAAGTTGGATTCTGTTTTATTTTAAGAGATGATTTGTTGTTGGTGGTGGGAAATTGTACTATTCTTTGCATCCATATGTTATGTTTTCAGTAACAAGATATGACACCTACAACGTAGACAGTGTTCTCACTTAATGGTGTAAAATCCTTAGTGAAACCTGCAACAGTTCTCAGATCCTAAACCTGTCACCAGACACAACATAGATACTGGATCATGTATAAAAGCTGGATTAGATTCATTACTGCCAAATGTTTTGGAGATTATTTTGTGCTACAACACATGTGGCATTAAGGTTACAGCACTGTTAGACTTTTTTTTTCATTGGGTATACACCACTGCGCATAATACATGAAATGTATTGCCAAAGCCGCTCTTTTGTTGTTACATTCAAATGCATGGTCTCCACAGCAAGACTGGAATGCTGGTATAATTTCTGTTTCTTTATAGTCACTCTGTGCTGTGAAGCTCCTCTCATCTTTATTGAGCAGATGAGAAGGTCTCAGCGGTAAATATATGTTTGGTTTTACACAGTTTATAAAGCAGACCAACTTTCAAGCTCACTTATCACTTTGAGTGCTTTGGGGAAGCAGTGGGTGTGAGTGTGTGCGTGAATGTGTGTGACAGTAAGTTCTTTCAGGGTGTGCATAATGCTGTTTGTTCTCTTCTGGCATTCCTTTTAATAGAGTGAAGTCCTCAAGGAGAGCAAGCAGACGCACACACACGCACACACACACACACACACACACACACACACACACAAAATAGACGAACACTTTCTTCAGCTCTTTTCAAGAAGCATTTTTAATCTCCACAGTGAAAACACTCTGCCCATGAACTATTCAAGTAAATTCAAGACTGAACCCAGCTTCTTTAGTTCAGTTATATTGTTATATACACATAGTTATTCTTCTTAGCTTAAATAAAGAATCGTGATTTGAAATAGTCAACGATGGAAGAAGTCAAAAGGTGAAACAGAAAACATTAAAAGTTGAAGCTTTAGCTTAAACCTATACCCATTTATCTGACTTGGCATTTAGAAATTTCATATAATCCTTTATATCGCTGCAATATCTTTGTCTGATATTCTTGTGATTTATATGCATAGATGGATGGATGGATAGATGGATAGATAGATAGATAGATAGATAGATAGATAGATAGATAGATAGATAGATAGATAGATAGATAGATAGATAGATAGATAGATAGATAGACAGATTATCAAACCAAGACTATATTTACAGTACTAAACTTGAATTTCATTTCATTTTCATTCAATTTCCATTTCATCTATTAAACACAAAGTCACTGTGAAATTCTAAAAAATTAAAATTTTTCAATTTTTCTTTCAAGAAATGAATATGTATGGTTATTCACATTTAGAGATTTTTAATGTAATTTTACATTATGTGTGTAAATTCACGATCTATCTTTGTAATTTTATTGATATTTTAGTGTATTTTAACAATACATAATTCCCATAATGATGACAGTTCACACACGTAGGCTCTCGAGAGCTAACACAGCAGATTAATTATCGCATTAGCACAGAAGACAGTGTGACAGTTTTGTTTATTTTAGTAATGTGAAAGTTGTGCTGTGTGTTAGATTCTTTGGTTGTCAGTAAGGACTGTAGCTGTAAAATTGCAGGAACTGTTGTCATCATTGTTTAGCTACACAATACTTAATTCCAAAATCTGGTGTTTCCGAACTAAAAATATACATTGACAAATCAGTTACATGTTATGTTTCACTCTTCACAAGTTTAGATCAGTTTACTTGAAACCCAAACATAACTTGTGAGCCTTTCACAAAAGCTTATGGAGGTAAACACACAGTTTTATTCGTGCCGGTTAAATAATGCTGCATTCGTGAAAAATTAGCATGATTGAGTGCACTTGTCAGGAGAGACCACTGTATGTATTAGAAGTGTGGAGTGCTGTGTTTGCAATTGTGCAACTAGGACTGTACACACAAACACACACATGCAGACACGTGCATAACAACCGGCCAACAGAACAAGGCTGTGTGAAAAACCCTGCACCTGTAATGGAGTGATAATGCTGAGTAAGACAGACACACACACACTTTCTCACTCACGTGCACACACACACACACACACACACAAACACAAAGACATAATGACTATAGCTCCATTTAACTGGTGGGGCTGCAGAGTCGTGACCTAAATGGGTTGGGATTGCAGCATCATTGGTGATTACCACTGAAAGCCTTGTGATATATTGAGCCTATAAACAGACTATAGGGGAACAAATTCACATTGAAGCGCAGTGTGAGACAAATACCATACATACATCATTATGAGACGTCCCTGCACTTTGGATACGCAAATTAACTTCATCAACTCGACAACAAATAAAAGCAGTTCAACTTTAATGTAATGCACCACATATATATTTGGCACATACAAATATGTTCTATTTGGCATGTGTTGTCAGGACTATCCAGACTATTGGTTTTCACAAAGTCAAGTTTTGATCTGCAAAGAGGATTTGGCCTTTTGGGAGTCAAATTAATTGTGTAGCGCTGCTTTAAAAGTTCTATACTGAAGAGCTGTCAGTGAGAACTGCTGCTAACTGTTTTAAACATGTAGAATAGGTAACTTGAAATTATATTAATGTTGCACAAAGACAAAGTAAAGAACAACTTTCTTTGTTTGAGCCTCTTAACTATTGACTGTTGATTTTATCTCCTATATCGCTGGGCTTTTAATACTGATAGAGTGCTCAATTTCAGGAAAATATTTTTGTGTATGTTATCACAATTGGGAATTTGGCCAAAATTACATCATTTATTAGAGCAAAAATCAGATTTGCAATCTTCGGACAGTCCTACTGTTCATCTGTGATACGCCATTTTGTCTAAGCTTAAAATTGTGACATGTCATCATAAGCACTTTATTCAACATCTCATTTAAAATTTAAAAACTAAGCATATTCTTTTGAAAAGAAAAAAAAATCTGTGCTCCCCAGTACGTGCGTGAAGCCATTTATACTTTCACTGGTAAAAATTCAAAGACTTTTCATTTGAACTGGGCTGAACTGCAGGCTGTGTTCACAAGAAATAGAATGTTTTCATTATTTATGGCATAACTTTTTACAGTGCACAAAATACATTTTTTTTAGTTCTCTCTCCTTCTAGCTAGGGTTGTGCTCTTTCTATGGAGGTGCAGGAATTGGTATTATCATGGAAAATGAGCCCATAGTGAGTAAAAAATGAAAAGAGAAAATAACACCTACAAACTGCTTGGAGTTCAGAGCGTTAAGATTTGAGCAGAGATTTTGTGTTAGAAATATTGCAGTTCTATCATTAAATTGCAGTTCATCCAACCGCTTACTCATGGGCTTTATTTAGGACCTGCATGAATATTTTTCACAGTACTGACATGTAAAATTGAGGATCATCGACATAACTGTGAAAATCAGTTGTCTGTGATGCATCGTGTTATGTGATGCTCAGATGTGAACGTCTGAGCCTTAAGAGACTCTACATGAGATTTCTTATTCTTTGTAATAGTACTGTTGTAGTCGAGCAAAAACAGTACTACTGCTATTACTACCACAAAACCAAAGCACAATTATTATACTACAGAATAAATTAAATGTCAAGTTTGTTTCTCCAAAAAGATCTCAAGCCTGCTGTTCATTCAATAATGCAAAGAGAGAGTTCTGTGCTCGGTTTTGGCTTTATCCTCTCCAGGGTACAAATTAATAATCTGTTCATCTGTTTTCCTCAGATGTGTCCTGCATTCTGTAAATTAAACTGTGTAGGACACAGCATTTGGATGTGAGGAGCAACAATTGTACCTCCAGTGTAAGGGCATCTGTCCTTCAGAATAAAGGTGTATCATTTTAATGAGCAGTTCCATTCCAGGTTTAGCAGTAACATTGATAGTAGCATTGCAAAGTTGTCCAGTCATCAGTCTGATGTAATGGAGGCCTGTGGTGAAGGACTTTGGAAACTAAACTGCGATGGGAAAAGTGGGGGGAAAACAATGAAAGATTAGGAAGTTTAGAAAAAAGAGAAGCACTGTACTCTATCATGTTGGATCTAAACTTAACTATGTACTGTGAGATTAAAGTTACGGTAGTTATTTTACTTAAAGAGTGTCAGAATTTTAACATAATTGCAAAGATATGTAACTTAATAGGTTAGCAACATTTAAGGCACCATTTACTTTCTGGTTCTTACCTTCAGTCTAGTCTTCAAAGAGTGAAAGCCAAGTCTTTTTCATTAACTTGGTCAGTCAAGAATGTCGTTGTTGATTGCTTTTGCCAGGACAATCTGAGTGAAACGGCCTAATAGTCCTGCACTAGGCAAAGAGAGGAGATACAAGGACTTTATTATAGCTTGTCTGAATCACAAAAGCAATTAAAAGTGTTCTATGTAATGCATTAAAGTGTTTTGAAAAAAACAATCTGCATAAAAACATTAAAGTGAAAACCAGAAAAAGAAATAACAAAAAAGTTAGAAACAAAAAATGACAAATTCAAATAAGACGTTAGCAGCACTACTACAAAATGCAAATGTAAACATCTCAAACGCGTATTGTTTTAAGCACCAAAACCTTATTGCTATAGTTTAAGTTCATACCTAGTGTATTTGAGAATAAAACCAAATGCTGTTAGATGCATCTTTCTCGTCATGCTTTCTTGCTTTTAACACGAAACAAGTCTAGAAATAGAAATCAAAAACGAGCAGAGTGAAAAGTAGAAAATAGCCAAGAGGTGTTTCAATGAACGTCCCTTTGCAGATGTTGAAAAGTCAGAGATGAAAAGAAAAAATCTGCGAGAAAGGAGATGGATATTCAGGCAAAGCTTTGTTTGTTGTCTATCCTTGTTCATTTTCGTTTGGATAAACTTTAATAAAGTGACTCGTAGACCCGTGTGGGGGTGTACGCATTTTTTCCCGCGTGTTTATGCCTATTCAGACACCTTATCCATTATTGATCAGGCCTGCTGATGGCTGCATGTCTGATGATATTTCTAAGTGTCACGGAGAAGTCACATCTATTAGTTCTTTGTATGTGTGTGTGGACATTAAATACCCATCTATTAGTGTTACTCACCGCTGTGTATGTGTGTGTGTGTGTGTGTGTGTGTGTGTGTATGTGTGCGTAGTAGTACCACAGATGGATGGCACACATAACTCACAGACACACATGCTTTGCTGGCAGTAAATCCCCACAGACCACACAGTCCTGTTAACAGAAGGTTTTCCTGTCAAAGTGTCCTTGAGTAAGACAGTCAAGCCTTGCCTGGTCACTCATCATAAGTCAAATAAAAACCTCTGCAAGATGAATAAAATATTGTGTGAATATTCTTGTCTAGAATGGCGGAGAGGCTCCGTAGAAGCAGATAGTGTCGGGATGTTGTCAGGGTAATTTTATCTCCTTCCTTTAGTTCCTCTGGGATCGACAGCAATTTTCTCCATCAGTGTTTTCACCTTTGCCATACATTTCTTTGTTAGTCACCAGCATCATAACTTTAATTAGTCGTCGTATCACACACAGACACATTGACTGTTGATTTTATCAGCTGTAATGCTGAGCTTTTAACACTGATAGAGTGCTGAATTTCAGGAAAAGCTTTTTGTTCATCCCAACACGGGAATTTTAAAAAGTTTTTAAAAAACTTTATGCAAACAAACTTTGATGTGCCAAATAATGTCTCAACAGTTCTGAAAAACTACTTACTGTTGGCAGTTGCGCAACAATCCATTTGAATAAATGGCCATCATTGTTTGGGATGTAAACACCAATTTTCACAAAACTGAGCCTTTAAAGTTATTGTTTTCTGTAGTTGTCTTTGCCAGTTTTTGAAAAGAAACTATTTACCTTCTCGAACCTGTTCAACTCTGAAAATAAACATGTCCAAGACAGCAGTCTTGGAATATCTTTAGTTTTGGGGGGGGGGGTTTGTATTATTTCTCTAGTAGCCAAGAAATAGAGAATCGTGATGAGGGAGGGATGACATTTGAGAGACAGAAATGAGTAAAGGACAGAGTGAAGCTGACTGTCCCTTGTGTAATTACAGTCCAGAGAGAAATGGTTGAGATGGGAGGGATTGTAACGCACAAAACTGCCCTTTAAATCTACTTTTTAAGATCCTTGTGTCCAATTTTCAGTGCTAAAACAAAAAAAATTATTTCTTCCTTGATGTTTTTTTCCCTGATTTCATTATATTCTTTCTTATTGCACACCTGTAAAAGACTTTGAACTAAGAACCTGCCTGCTGTGTTTTGAAATCAGCTATATCTCTTATATTGGGAGATAAATTTGAACAAAAGACAAAGTCAGAATCTTGAAGTTAGCAGGTGTACAGACATCAAAATATAAATAATTATGATGTCTGTTTCTTAAGACAACTGCTACATCTGTCCTGGAAATTAGACTGAACCTGGCAGAAAGCTGGAATGAGCAAGAAGAACAAAGTGTCTGTTTGCCTGAAAACACAAACACACAGACATGCACTAATATTGTCTCTTCCTTGCCGTTATGACTGTTGTATTTGCCATTTCAACAAGACAATTTTCCCAAGGGAATCATTAGAGTTGTATCTTATAAGAGTGAGATTTAGGGGGAGGTTAGGGGGAGTCAGGAATACATACAGCGGGAGAGAGAGAGAGAGAGAGGGTGATTTGGATTCAGCGGTGCGAAGCGGCTACCAACCCATGTTGTCATTGACAGGAAGTGAAGGGTACATGCCTTCCTCAGACCAGCTTATCCTGCTGACCTCATGGGGGACAGTGTGTGTCAGCGTGTGTGTCTGTGTCGTATATGTGTTCGCGAGTGGGGGAGGCCGTGGCTCTGTAGTCTGTTTCTCCCTGCAGGCCAGAATGAATGACACTCCCAGTGGCTTGGTTTCACCCCAGTGAACGCACACACTGAGCTGAAGGCAAAGCTATGGGACCAAATGTGCATAAGTGTGTGTGTGTCTGTGTGTGTGTCTCTGTGTGTGTGTGTCTGTGTGTGTGTCTCTGTGTGTGTGTGAGTGTATTTCACTGGGATTCTGGCTTCATTTTACAGCTACCTACTGGACATGCTGCCTTTCTCAAGCTCCTCATTACTTACTTGTACCACTGCTGAAACTTTGAAAGAAAAAGAAAAAAAATGTTTTGTATGAATGAGTGTATGAGTTTAGGTTAAAAGAAGTATAAGATATAATCCAATCTAACTGAAACCCAGAATAATATATTATTCAAATACAAATGTGTGTACAGAGAAAATCTTTATTTTCTCTTTCTCAGTACTCTAGATGTAGCATAAGTACACTTTATACAGGTAAACTATGTTTTATGATTAAAATTGCACTTGTTAATAGGGCACCACCGGGTATAACCTTTATTAATAGATTATCAAATGTACTTGTATTGATCGGTCTTAGAATCAGAAGTCATAAACTCTGATTTCATTGACCTCCAGTTCACAAACAAAGAAATACGCAATAGAACCGGTGATAATTATATACAAACATTTAATAGATAATACTACAAACAAACAATAACATGACATTGACATAACAAACAGTGAATAAATTAATGCAGGAAAACAAATGAATTAGCTAACTGTGATCGTCACTGGAAGCAGTTGGCAGAGTGGTGATCAATTTAGGATGGAAGTTGTAATTTCTAAATTCACCCACTGAGCAGAAAGAAAGTAATATTTGCATATAGAGTTTGGTTGAGTTTGTTCAGACACAGGCACAGGATGGCACCTTTGCAATAGTTGCATTGAAAATGTGTGGTAAAGTAAATATATTAAGAGTCAAAGTTCATAGTTACAAAAAAAAATCTAGGTTTGTGGCTTGCATTGTAAAAGTTAAATTAAGAGACCCCAACTTAAGTAAAACAAAGAAAAACAAAGCCCTGTAGATAATACAAAGAACCCTTAAAAAGCCCAAGTTACATTGTAGAAAAGTCATGCATTCCAGTGACTTTCTTTTATATCAAAAGTTCTTTGGAGCCAAATTCAAATCAGCATCTGTTCAATCATGGATGTGTCCATCCCAAGAAGGATGTCAGAGACCAGATACCTTTAGAACTTGATTTGAGTTCCTTATATGGTAGAAAGGGTGTTTACATGCATGCAAATTGTGGGCTTTCTATACATAAATTACTATAGATAAGTTTAAGTTTACTGGTGTGTGATCATGACAGTGTGTCGAAGAGGACAAGGCTTTCCACAAATATCCCTAACACAGTGGAGAAAGAGATGCAGAACACAAGACGTAGGTCTAGGATGAAGAGCTCTGTGGTGGGATACACAGTGAAGAAATCTCAGCACAGTTTGTGATGCAGGTCACATGGTGCAGGATGGTACAGGCTACCTGCTGGACATTTTTGCCAGTAATAATCAATTCTTGTTAGCTGGAATTCAATAGAGGTGGAGAAACGTAGGTAAGATTAAACACAATCTGGTAGAGCAGGTAAGTGTGTGTTCATAGAGACCTGTAACACTCAGTGGTGGATTTCAAGGAATGTCTAGAGAATAAAACCTCAAAACTGCAGTTTCGCTTTATAACAAGAGATTACAAAATGCTACCACCAAGTAATAGTCGCATTTCTTGACATGAAAACCATGAAATAATTGCTGAACTACTCTTGTACTTCTGCTGCACCATAACACACACAAGGGTGGATGGATGCTGTCAGGCAGCGCACTTAGACTCTAGTATATGCATATATTTTAAACAGTGTGTGGTTTTCAATGTAGCTTTTGCTCTCTCCATTTTCCCTCAAGTCATTCGGAAATCTGCCAAATGGTGACACTTTTAAATGACTAAAACCCTAAAGACTTTTTACCTCTTTATTCTATTTCCCATTGATGAGCTAAGTTATTATGCCCATATGGTGCTGCAGTCTTCACTGCTTTGTCCTTTAAGCCATTCAGAGAAAGGCTTTGTCCAATTAGCCTTCGGATTGTGCCTTCACTTGAACGCCCCTGACCTGTGCTTATTCTTTTCTCCACATACTCTTTGGTCTCCTGTGGCTTTGAAACATCTTCGTGCTGTCTGCAGCGAAACTTCTTTTTCAATTTATATCTTTAAATTTTTAAAAAAATAGACATACAAAACTGAAAGTAACAACAAAAGGCACATTATAGTAAGACAGCACAACAGGGGGGTATACAATAGTGTTTCAATTAATTATTCATGTTATCTGTGTAAACTTTGATCTGCATCAGGGAAGCCAAGATTGCAAAATAAACGTATGCAGATATGCAAGACTGAAATGAATTTCCAAAACTGTTACCACTTTGTCCCAGAATTAAATTTATTAGCATAAATATAGCAGTTATGTGTCCCTTCCCTAGAAGGCTGAAAATTTCAAGTAACCAAAATTCTATTGTGACAGGTTTTGATTTACAAGTCTTCCAATTTAGAAAGTCAATGTTATGGTGAGTAAAAAGCCTTTTCCTGTCTGTTTTTGACCATTACTGTGCAGTTCTGCTGAGACACTTAAGTTATGTGTTAAAACGTCATGACATTTTTAACTGCTTTTTGGTTTGAACTGTAACCTTAAAATCAACTCACATTTCAACCTGCTAAAAGTCTATGAAAGATTTGAAACTACAGCAACATTCTGCAAAAAAACACAACTTTAACCTTCATTGTTCACTTCGCTGTGTTCCAGACCAATGCTGAACATCAAATCAATCACTCTAACCACCAAATAACAGAAACTATGATATATCCATTGCTCTATTTAACACCATACAACTGTATTTACAGCACAACAAAGCAAACAGCTCGTCAAGTCAATTCTACACATTACTGGATTACTGATATCATTGGAAAGGAGAAATATGTTCAAGAGTCACTAATTGTGGCACATACTTGTACCTACTAGATTCTACATTGCTTTTAGACAGAGGACATGAACCTAAAACACTACAGGTTACGTGTAAAACCAACCGATGTGTAGTAGCTGAATAGCAAAAAAGAAAAACTGTGCATCTGTCTGAAATGGTTTAGGAGGTATTGGATTATACAGGAAGTGTTCAAAGCAAACTAAGACTCTCTACATGCTGTAATTCCCTCATAAAACCTTGCCAGGTGGGAGAACTCCATAATGGAGCAAAATGTTGCATTAACCTCTTATTATGGGATTATTAAACAGCATGACTTTTACTTCTGCCATGAATACTTCAGGACAACACCTGCGCTGTTAATTTTGATAGACACTCAGGAAGACAGACACTGGTAGAAGTCGTATTTATCCTTATACAGCGTCACAGATGTGGGACAAGGACACGGGAAATAGGACATACGGTGGGTTGCAGGCTGATGCAACATGCTGAACAATGCAGAAAGTAGGAGCAGAAGCATCTGATCCAGGCTGCAAAAATGAGGATTCAAAATGCAAGATGCTTAACGTGTGATATTAGATGTAACACCAACCTTACCAAGTCCTTGCAGATTGTATGAATTGACCTATAGAAACAATATACTAAAACGGTTATTATTGGGGAGGACCTGTTGTGAGAATATTAAAATAAAATATCAGAAGCACACACACACATTTGGATTCTGTCTTTTCTGCTGCCACTTGTGTATGTGTGTATATGTGTGAGTTATTGTATTTTTCATGAACAGCACCTGAGTGTGTTGAGTAATTGCATTTTCTCTTCTCATATTGTTATCCATGCTAGAAGGCAAATCCAGCCTCCACTGTTACCTGAGTGTGTATGGGGATTTAGCTGTGATATTGTGCCTTCAAGATTAGCTTTTCTTCTCAGGATGTATAAATATGAGAGTTAAAGCTGGGCTTATTGATCTGGGAGTTTGGGCTGGAGTGTTTACGGCGTTACTGCATGCATTCACTTATATTTTCACTCTATCTTGTCCTTTCGTACCCAAGTGACGTGTCGCAGAGCTAGGATGCAGGCTTGGCTCATATTCTAAAGTATATTGATGCATATATCATTATCGTACATGCATGCATGTGTATACAGACACAGCTGAAAGCGTACAGACACATGCGCAAGATAAATAACACTTTATTTTAGGTACAGAACGTGAGCTGAATCAATGCCCTGCTGTCCTCTTTGTTGTTCAATCATTGCTATCCTACCGCACAAGCGCACACACACTGGCATGCACACACATTTAGAGAGAACTTTTGTAGACAGAATGAAAGCAATGATGTGGAGTCAAGAAGTGGGATATAGTTGCAGAGAGAAAGGAATAACGAGTGTGTGTGTGTGTGTGTGTGTGTGTGTGTGTGTGTGTGTGTGTGTGTGTGTGTGTGTGTGTGTGTGTGTGTGTGTGTGTGTGTGTGTGCGTGTGTGTGTGTGTGTGTGTTTTGATGTGCACGTGCATGCATGGGTGTGTATGTGTGTGCATCAGTATGACAGCCTTCAGAGCAGCACTTCTTGGCCAGCTGATTCTCTCCCATCTGAGATCCTCAGTGAGGATTATAAAACCAATCAGCAGACGGTGATTGCTGCAGCCAGCCTGTGATTGGATCACAACCCAGCCGCTGCCAGCAGCTCTGCAACGAAACAGAGTAAGAGAAGAGGAGAATGAAACGCAGGGGAAAGAAAGAGATGAGAAAAGAGATAAATAAAGACAGCCGTCAGAGGGAGGCTGGTGGTGAGAGGAAGAGAAACACAGAAGATGAGACAGAGAGAACATGAGATCAAGATCTTAAGTATTTCCCATCAGCCAGGCTCTCCATGTCATATTTAGTATCACTAGCACAAAAATCTTCCCTGGGTTGGTTAGCTATCATGAAGACTATTTTAAATCTTCCCTTTTCAGCTTCCTCTTCAATATGCAGGGTTCTTACAGCATATGTCCTTGTTATCCTCGCACAACCCTTTCTCATAGAAATGTGTGAACAAATTTTTGTGCAGCACTTTAATTTATGTATCCTACATCAATGTGCAAAAAACTGCCACCCTGACACTATATTTGTGGTTGATGAGCCTTCAGTAGACAGCAAATGGACTTCTTTTTCATCTCATGTCTCATCTGAAAAGTTTACTCAGCTCTAACTGATTGGTGAGAAGTATTTATTCTTTCCCCAACTCACATGAGTCCAGGCTCATTAACAACCCAGAAGACATGAATCAAAGCGTTAATGGTGATGAAACCGCCTGGGGATGGATGTCAGGAATGCATTATAAGTGGCTGATAAGTGGTGTTTTAGACCACCTACCTGTTTAAAGATGGCTTTTCCAGTTCAACATAGATTACTTCCTTAACTCCTCTCTCAAACCATCTGTCATATATGTCCAGAACTATTGTCTTCAGAGGAGTATTCTTTATCCTTTATATGCAGGTGGGCTGCTGAGTCCTTTCCTGAGGAGCTCGATCTCCTGTGTTGTATCATTAAGGAACCATTAAGGAAGTCATTTGTGGTAAACTGGGAGGTGGTAGATGACAACACTTATCACCCACCTGTAATACAGTCCTGACTCCTCTCACCAGGCAATATCACTGACAGTCACACCTTAAGTTATGTGAGTCGGTTGGTAACAAACTATGTGGCACAACAATGTATTAAAAGAAACGTGGTGTGCTGCCTTTCTACATAGGATGACTTCCACACAGATCTCTCTCTAACATGGAGAATGAGAACAGTTCTGTGAGAATGCCTTTTACTGACAACAGCTCTGCATTTACAAGAATCCCCTCCAAACTCTTTACCTTGCTCCTATTTTTCTATATCTGCATTTCTTTCTTGTAGGCACTGTACTTTCAGTGTATTAATCATTAACAGTGGGACACCCACATACATCACCATTCACTGATGACTGCTGTCATTGATGCATTAATTGTGAATGATAAAGGACCTACAGAGCGGAGGTGGCAGATCTCTTGACATGACAAGGACAACAACCCATCATTGAACATTGTCACAACAATACAAACGATGAATGTGGCTCTTCATTCATTCAAAAATTCCTTGCCACTGAATGTAATTCAGTTATGACGCTGCAACCTACATGTGACTGAGTAAACAGTTACGTCTTAGAGAAATATCATTGTAGGATTTCGTAGCAGTTCAGTGAAAAGACTCACTAAAAGGAAAATAAAGTGGCACATTAAAAGAGCTACATCTGGCATCTGCTCTGTGTCACATTATTGTTTAAGTGGCAAAGCGATGTCTTGTTGTTCATGTATTTTTTTAATGTTTGAAGCTGATTTGAATGTAAAGGCAGTAGTTAATTCAGTGGTTAGGGCTTTTATCTCACAGCAACAAGATGTTAGACTTTCATTTAAGCCTTTCTGTTTGAAGTCTGCATGTTTCTCCTGTGTTTGTGTAGCCTTCCACAGGGTCTCTTAGTTTTTTTATCTTCAAAAATATAAATCGGGTGGTTTGATGACAATTGATGAAAATTACCCTAAGTGTGTATTTGGCTGGTCAATCTTTATTTGTCTGTGTCAATCTTGTGATGGACCAAAGACCTGTCTAGGTTATTTTCTTGCTTTTTACCTAAATGCATGCTGAGATATGCCCCAGCCCAGTAAATTAGGAGTGCTATAAACCAGACCCCCCATAGTCTTCCAAGAAAGAGAGAAATAAGCAGCTTGGAATCTACATGAATGTGTTAATACAGAGAAGATTATTTTCCTAAGCAAGTACTGCACTTTGAAGCTCAACATGGGGTAATAATGTGGACTTCAAACATTATGTTAACATAATTTAATTTGTAATTTGATTTGCTGACCCTGTGTGGTGACTCTCATACCTGCATATAAATCAAAGCAAGCGAGGAAGTTGCTTGAGGTTTACATATGTCATTTTAATATAACTGTTCTTACTGTCATTTCGCACATATGGCCTCACTGTTTTGTGATCACATTAGAAGGCATCCAATGGAAAATGATTAAATCTTTCAACACTTCATCAGCAGCTTATAATTAGATTGGATAGGATACATTTTTGAGCAATAAATGAGTTTGGGTTGTATACTGATAACCAATACTTCTGTGCTGGAAAAAAAATGGACCCATTTAATTGACTCGCCTCAGAATTTCATTGTAAAATACAAAACATAGACTAGGAATGTAGAGTGTAGATCATTTTCACTTGATATGTAGTTAAGCAGCATCATATACAAAGTAGCTGGTAAATTAGCTCTACATATTATAGCTGTAAGAGTGAAAATGTAAAATAGGCCCTGCAGTGATGCACAAGAGGACTCAGGCACGTTTATAAGGGTATGCACATAGCAAAATGAGTGTGTATGTGTGTAGATTTAATAAATGTGTGCACCTGTGATATGATGTTAGCAGGTGTTTGCTCACTATGTTTGTTGGCAGGTTTGTTTAGCTCGCTTCCCATGAGGCTTTATGTGACCTGGGGCATCTGTTGCCCCCTGCTCATTTTCTGCCCTTCAGAACCCTCTTATAGCAATGCCCATGACCTGCTACTACCACACACACACTCACTCACACACACATACATAGAAAAGCTCAGATCAGTTCAGTTGGAGCTGAGAAGAAAAACAACAGATGTTGAGTCAAAATTGAGAATACATGAGTTGATTGTCATATATCACACGCACCATAAAGGCTAAATGTCTGAACTTTGGCTTATCTTAATGCTGCATTTAGGTAGAGAGGTGGGTGTATAATTGTTAGGCTGTTATTGATCACACTCCATCATGTTTGATTTGGGTATACTTTATGTACTGTGGAGGAAATGAGGGCTAGAAAATGCAAAGAGCAGGTTAGAAAGGCCAAGTTATCACAGCTGGGCTCAGTAGGGAGATCTGTACCTAGCTTGGCCTTGTATCTGTTTATCTGTATTCAGGTTACAGCATACAAATACTTACCTGCTTAATATGGAGAACATCAGATAAGCGAGTCGGGGACAAAGTCATTCAGGTAACTCAAACTTTTGAGACACATAAAGGATTAGTTTAAAATTCTTTGGAGTTAGGTATGAACTCAAAGACTCCCTTGATGCAGTGCAAAATAACCCCACATCTAGACTAGTTGGAAAAAGGAACAAATTGTTGAGAGAGCAAAAAACATTCTATAGTTGATGAGATATTTCACTAAAAATCCAAAAATGTCAACCTATACTGGAGAACGTCAGACCCATTTCCAGCAACCATCACTCCTGTGTTCTAATGCTATATTCTGTCAGTTAATCATGTTGAAAGGCTCATGGATGATTAGAAAACCCTTGTGCAGTTATGTTACCACATGAATAAAAGTGTGAGTTTTCATGGAAATCATGAAATTGTGTGGGTGACCCCAAACTTTTGAACAGTAGTGTATATATATATATATATATATATATATATATATATATATATATATATATATATATATATATATATATATATATGTATATATGTATATATGTATATATATATATATATATATATATATATATATATATATATATATATATATTTATATATACATTCACGCAAACACTAAACCATATGAACCCTTGTTGCATTGTTTTACCTATAGTTTATTTAGTTTTTGTGAAGCTATCATTGCTTGTTTGCTTATTTTGGAGGGTTCATGACTTTTTTACAATCTATATTGAGGTGAGTCTTTCTCTATAGTCCTCCAGGGTTTTTTTAATCTCACCTTAACAATTTGCTTTTGGAGCTGTGTCTCTGCTGCTTTGTTTTATTGTGCCAAAAGGAAAAAAAACTTCATTATGTGAACAGAAGGAGCTGGAGATTGGGCCACCAACCCAATCTTAGTGTCCCAATCTCCAGTGATTAGTGCACAATCACCCCAGTGTTCAGCCCAAATATTTGTTCAATATTTTATGGCAATCCATCCAATATTTGTTGTGTTTGTCAGCCTCAAAGTGGTAGAGAGACCAAACGACTGTTATCCAGTGTGATTAAAAACAAATCACATCCTACACCAATTTTTAAAAAAGAGGGTTTGCAAATCAGATGTGTAAAGAGTATTAACACTAAATGAGAATAACAGTGATAACTCCAATGTAGTAGTTATCAAGTATAAGAATAGCTGAAGGAGCTGACCATCATGATACATTTTAATTTATTAAAAGCCTACTCAACATACTAGAAGTTAGAGGAGATCCCTATTGGCCCATATGTATGGAACAGATTTGCGCTGATAACATTTAATATCCGAATCAGGTGCAATGGCAGTGAAACTACAAATCTGGCTGATAAGACATCCAGCATCTGGACTGCACTTTGCGCCTTTTTGCTTTAGGTTTTGAAGGCCATAAGTGAGCTGCCCACATGTACAGTATTGTGTGTGGCCATATATATCTTCAGCCAGCTCCCCAGAGCCCTCCAGACATACAGTAAGTCACCTATTCACCAGTCAGCGTTAAGAATAGCTTTTCCCCAGGATTGCTATTCAGCAGTGTTCAGAGCAGGTGGAGAGTTTGAAGGAAAAGAGATTAGCTATTTCTACTCCACAAAATGATTTATGCTCAGACTTTTATCAGGAAGCTTCTCCCCTCCTGCAAAGATCATTTCCCCTGACTTCACCTCACAACGGGAACTATTTTAAGCATTGGCTCATTAATACAGAGTGATTGGATTCATTGTTCTGCAATGCTGATGGATGTTCTCTGAAGTTTTCTCTCTCTCAACTCCCACCTCAATCCACTCTTCAATCTTCGGGGTGAATTTCCTTCCAAGAATGCAGCGCCATTGTCTTCTGAAAGTTAGATAAATCAGTTGCCAATGCCTTTTGTCGGTTCAGTTCATTTAAATGAAATTGTATTAACCTCACTCCATCAAACCATTCATAATGACAGCGGTTCTAACGTAAATCTCCGTAGACCTTTATACATTTTAACAACCGTTGAAGACTCATTCGGCTTAAGCTCTAACAGTGTGGACTCCATTTTCACAGTGTGTTCACATGCATTCAGAGTAAGACATCAAGTGCATTGACAAGCCTCCTATTATCAAGCCTGTACATGTACTTGATGAGTTTTGCAACTCATTTGCTGCAATGTTCTTCTTGTATCAGTTTTTCTTGTGATATTAACCTTGTAACAGACCATCCTGCATCAGCAAATGTGCTCCCTTAATATTAATCATTCCAACCTTTTTCTGTTGTGACTTGACCTGGGCTGCTATGGTGATGTGTGCCTCATCCGTAAAACTAAAAGCTATTATGTCGTGAACCAGTGTAAGGCTCCACCTCTAGAAATGCAGAAACATCCCTGCAAATGGCATTTTCTTCACTCAGTAGAAAAAAAACTGTGACCATATACGCATTTGATAAAGGTACAAGTGATTGGCCCAAGCAGGGGTTACATTATTCTTTACCACATTTACTGCCTTGCACATTATGAGTGCTTTCAAAGTACAGCCTTCTATATTCAAGCATATCCTTCACACAGCATTGTATCAATTTTGTGTTCTATTTTAGCTTTAACAGGACGGTTGACTTTGACAGCAGGCTCGCGTATAGATGGCTCTGCTTGAAATTTGCTCTATAGGAAAGTGTGTTCTGCTGCAGTAAGTCTGCTGTGGGTGCTACAGCAGGGTCGACTGCTATTTATACTGTACCTCCACTGCAGTGGCACTTCACTCCTCTCCCTGTGCACTCCTATTTGGAGAGGAGATGAGAGGAGATTTTGAAGCTGCACAAAGTTTTTATGCTGTTCTGATGTACAGTTTTATTTATGCGTAACAAGTCAAAGTACTTTTCTTCACCACAAATTTGGTTCCTTTACAAACAGGAACCCAATGAGACAATACTGAAATTATATGACAGCAGACTGTCTATTGAAACCCATAATCATAATCATCTAAAGCATCACTGTTACTGCCATCTTCATCTTTATCATTGAAAACTCTTAATGAAAGAACTTTGTAAAATCAGTTTGAGGCAAGACGAACAGTATGGTTGAGGATATATGTTTTGTTTTGGAAAAATCAAGTTTAAACAAATTAGAGCACTTTATTTCATTTTTAAATTATTTCACTCTGAACCAGTAAAACATTTTTTTTTCAGTTAGAAATTTTGAATTACACCAGATTGCAGGTTGAAAATTCACCCATTGTACAATAAATATGTAATCAGTGAAGCTGGATGAGAAGCAAAAGCTGGACAAGTTTTGAAAAAAAATATCAAAGTAATTAAAGATTTTTTTAAAAATGCAAGATGTGATGCGTGTTTAATCTAAATATACTAAACTGGTGAATCGGACACCTCTTCTTTTTGCCTTTTTACTTTCACAAATGCAAGAAGATTATGCACATTGACGTCGGTGTCGGCCTATATCTGTGTCACTTTCCAATACTGAATGCTTGGTTTCAACCATAATGAAGCTTTTAAGTAGAAGCATGAGAAATGGACGGGGTGTTAAGGACAGGGACCGGCAGGGAAATCAGCTGTCAGTGGCCAGATACTTCCGTTCTTCTCATTAATTACTTTTGGGGAAAGAGAGGTGGAGGCCAAATGAGTATTGATTGTGGTGGGCCAGTATAGGGCTGGTTTCAGTGGCCTTTCCCACACGTCATTGCTTCTCCACATCCCCATTAAGTGGGAACAAGAGGGATCAGTGGCAAGCTGGGACCTTATTAAAGACAGGACCTCAGAGTGTCAGACAGGCTAGCTACCACACAAACCGTCCATACGTGACAGTGGGCAACACTTCTTTTCACTTTGTATCTATCTGTCTGTCTGTCTGTCTGTCGTTTAATACCCTCGCCACTGCATTAGTGCAGATTGTCAATAAGCGGATAAAGGTTTAAATGTTGGTGGTTTTTTGCATATCAAGTGCTGTTAATGTCAAACTTTGTCTCACTAGGTTTCTTTGTTTGATTGGTTTGTTCTTGCTGCTGTTCTTGCTTCTGTTTTCTCAGTGCCATGCTCTTTCTTTCCTCACCTCAAAGCCATAGTGTAGCCAGAGTGTAAAAATGGCTCAGAACTCCCAGAAAGGTCTCTTTCCTTTTCTCTTTTCCTCGCCACCTCCCCAGTCTCTGCTTTTGTTGCGTGACTGATGATTTTAATTACCTGTTAACTCCCTGTACTCAGCAGATACACATGATAAATGGTCCAGGAGGCTGTTATAGCCACCATCTGGATGGGGCAAAGGAGCCTAAGGAGCTTTTCTCCACTGTCATACTAAAGACAGCCACCACAGCAGGGGGGGAAGGTGGGGATTGCAGGTGTGCCGAGGGAAAACAAGAAACTGTCCCAGTTTAGATTCGGTTGACAGCTATTTAGTGTCATAAGGGTCACATCCATTTTTCCTTTCAGAGACTGCAGGGAGCGACAATATGCCTGGAGAAAAGGAAGCCTGTATCACCACAGTGGGGGGAGAGATTGCTGTTGACGATTGGCCAGCAAATTGCAGCACTTTATATGGAGATTGTAGTGAAAGAGATGGAGGAAGGATTGTGCAGCCTCAGTGTCAATAGTGGAATGGATTCAAAGCAGGCATTATGTACTCATGCACAGGTGCTATGTAATGACCAGCAAGGTCTGTATCAGGAGTAGCCAAAAAGTCTACAGCAAAATAGCTACAAAAGTGGGCGCATCACAGTAACTGATGGAAGAAACTGATAGCAGCTGTACAAAGGAGATAAACACTCATTGATAAAAATCAAAATGGCTACCATTACAAGTACGTATTAATTATTAGCAATACCACATTTTTCAACCATTTCCATTTTAAAAGTTTAATGTGCTCTTGGTTTAACAGAGTTCTTTATGAAAACCTCCTATATCTAATTTAAATATCATTGCAAAAGCTATTCTCACCAATCAGAGCAGCACTGAAATATGTGTTACACATACACAGCAGGTGATCAAAGAAACTGCTACAAATAGAGTAAAAATTTCACTTTAATTGAACATTTTGATAAATGTCCTTTTAAAAAACTACAGATTGTTCTTGATGAATAACAGTTTACTGTCTGACCAGTACCTCTGCATAGCATCTCCAGTGGTTGACTCACTCTATGTTTTGAATATGTTGTTGAAGTGAATATATCTTCATCTGTCATTTATTTTTTATTGCTTTTCTGGAATGTAACCCTGGTAACCCAGAAACTGAACAAGAAGCATCAGATATGTCTGAGAGGGCCGCATTTTAACACACACTGTGAAGTTTTCCTGACCAAGTAGTTTTGGTGCCTAAAACTAATCAGACAACAAGTAAAAACCGAAAGCACACAAGGACTGAAAATCAAACAATAATGGTCCCTCACAGGATGACCCTGGTTTCCTGAGTGAAAGTCCTGTTGCTGACTAGTGCCTCCATCCTCCTTCAGTAGACCTTGTAGGTCTTTCGAAGTAGAAGCTTTTCCTGCTCATAGTGTTGCCTTTCAGTGAGACAATGTGTTTCTCTCAAAACATGAATGAGAATGCAGGTTTGAACGTAATTTTTGAGCGACAGGGTTGATTACATCCATCTGTTGTTTACCAAACCCCCAGGAATGGCAATGTCCCACGTTGCGATTTTGTCATAGTGGCCCAACCACAGAGCTTTTGTGCTCAGAAACAGCATTTTTACCCACACACAAACACTAGAAAAGGTGTTGCTATAGAGCAGTATATTTTTTTTCAAAATACATTACAAACATCACAAAGTCATTTTCTTTTATGGCTACATGAAAGGAAAAACACACCAAAGAGCAACTTTCACTCAAATGACCGAGGCACATCCTGTAATGTAGTGTTTAGTTGTGCATTTAATGCACCCATGCTGGCTTGTTGTTACTGTACAGATCAAACAAACAATAAACAACATGTTAAGAGCGAGTCAAGCTACCTGTTCTCCCTCTGCTAACACCATGTTAACTACCACCTGTATACCACCTGTGTACCACCTTCATACTCAACACACATCAGAAATAAGCCTTACATCCAACTCTCAGTGAGAAATCTAAAACAGAGGAACTATTCCTTAAACATACATCAAATATAGCCAATAAACAGGCTGGAAGATCTGATTCCCAGATGGATAACTCAAGAGTTTGGTGCCAATTAGACAGTAATATTAGTCATACAGGGCTTGTCTGAGCTGTCACTTGTTTGAGTCGGATTTCACAGCAACTCTCTATAATTAGACTTAAGCCCAGCAGTTTATTTGGCTCTTGTCTGGTCCCTGTGGTGTCTGTGTTTGTACTTGGAGTTCATAATGCAGGACAGATGACCCACAGTGCATTGGGAATGACCTCCAGCATTAATGAAGTGTAATGATGATATTCCCCAAAGCAGAACCCATGTCCAATTTTGTCTCATGGTTTGTAAAAGCAGCACACACAAACCACGTTCGCACACACCTTCCCACGCAGAGAATATGCATTCAACAAATGTGACATTGCTTCAACTGATTGCTTAAAGTCCCAGTGGTAACGTTGGAGACACCTTCAAACCATTTATTCATCCCCTTAGTTCCCCGAAGCAGTTATACAGTGTTTCAGAAACACTCCACGTACTTGACATTGGCAGGCAGAGATGGAAATTTAGTCCAATGGCATTGAATTTAACAAACTGAAATCAAATCAAATCGAATGCAGGTATTGAGCATTTAGATGTTTGCATGGCATGTGTGCACATGTATGTGTTTGCTCTCAAAAGTCCTTCTATTCTCACACAGAAAACGTGCACTGAAAGGCCAGTTTGGATCCAGTGTGAGACAAACACAACCAGATACCTAGAAAACAGACGTATCAATATGACGGTTGTAAACAAGAGCACCTATATTGTGTATGTGTGTGTTTCTCTTGCACACTATCTCTCTATCAGAATTGAATCAGTGGAGTGTTAGGACATCGTTTAAGCTCTCGCGCAGCATCAATACTGGCTCTATTGACTTTTTTAAACAGTTAATGGAAGCCTTTAGGGCAGGAAAGCTAATTAAAATCATATGCAGGTCAAGCTCATTTAAGGACTCCCCATTAGTTTATGTTGAGCTTAACCACGCTTGACTGGAAAATCCATCCATCGGGCATCGTAATTGACTGGTGTTTCTAATGGCTTTCCAGTGCTTCTGCATCTCAGAGAAAGACAGAGAGTTCCTCTGGCAGATTTCATGCTGCAGCTTTAATAACCCGCATACAGAATCATTAAAGACAATTGACGTGTGTCCTATGTCCTCAAAGCATCTTGTCACTGCCTGGAGACAGTGTTCTCAAAGACAGGATACCTGTGGAAATAAACCAGGTGCTCCATTGCTCACATAAAGGAGAACACAGCACACTGGAGTTTCTAGTGTTTTTTCTCTGTTAGATTGTATGGGATTATTATGGTATAAAAACACAGATCTTAGTTTCAGTTGGGCTGCATAGTGTCTATGCTTTTTTGTATTGATTTTTCACTGATTCTTCATTGATTGTATTGATAAATATATCCATAAATGGGCTGTACAAGAACATTTTAAGGCCATGCCATGCCTATCCACTCATATAAATGGGATTTTACTTTCTTAAATGCTATCCAGAATTGTCAATTCAGATTTATGGCTTCTCGTCATCATTCTCTCATGTATAAAATGAATCGCATCTTTTGTATTACACCGGGACACCACTGCCTGAGTGATTTTTTTCAACAAAGAGCTAGTACTGATCATGTATTCAGTGTGATTCTTCTCGAGAAGTCCACTACTTCTATAAATTATACAAAATACCCTGTATCTAAAACACACAGGATGCATTCACAGTGTGAGCTTCCAAAGCTGGTCAAAGGTGAAGATGCGGAGAGAATTAACTTATCTCATGGCAAAAATCAAATGAAAGCTTTATGTGCAAAACAGATTTCCCAGTTAGGATTTTCACATTAAGAAAAATAGCATAATTCGACCAACTGTGGCTTTTGTGTGATTGCTGTCGGACAGAAAATCTGAGTGTTGTGTCATGATGACATGCAAGCAGAGCTGCCACATTTCTCCTGCTGATTATATTCTGCCAGATGGACAATGGTCTCACTTATCCGGAAAACATATTGTTTTTAACACACATCGACTCTCCAACCCTTCCTGTGTTCTCACTTCTTGTGTGCATTCACTTCCTGCATTATCTGTTCCCTTGTTTGTTTCTGCAGCTAATGTGAGGCTTGCGGTGGTAGGCTGATTTGAATCTGTGCGACAGAGGGAGATTGTATTTAGGCTGTGTTTATTGTTCCCTATCAGGGGCCAATATGCTAACAGCAGATGCCAGCGATCTCGCTGTGTCTTAGTCTGATGCCTCCACAACATGACTCTAACCACAAACCACATCGCCCCTGCCACCACTGCTGCACCCAGCTGGCATAAGCAGCAGAGGAACCCCTGCGACGTCACCGCTTCAACATGGTGCTTCATTAGACGGAGTTCGATCAGATAAAACCCCCTCATGAGATGAATTTTCTCTGCCACTGAGGACACACAGGAAAGAGGATGAGAGCATGCTCAGTAAAATGGTCATACGAGAAGTGATATGTAATGTTACAACCTAATAAGATATCAGAAGCTTTGGTTTATTCTGTTTGTGGAAAAGCAAGGATTTTATTTTCCACTCCATCTGCTTCATGCTCTTTTTATGACAAAGATATGCATCCGCCCCCGCCTGCCCTTTGAGCTTGCTGATTATGTTAATAGTATTAACTGTTTTCAGTCACGCGTGACATTATGTTGTTCGGGTTTCACTAGCATTTCAGACTACCTACCAAATTTTAAATACCTATTAAGCTGCCGATTATTAAGGAGAAGCCAAGCATTAAAATGCATTAAACGTAAGTTGCTCTACACTAGATTCTGCAAAGTACACCTCACCCCTCCAGCCATGTTTCATCGGTCACCAAGTTTTAATTCAGTTAAAATTATCGACCTGAGCTGTTGGCTGCTTGATTAACTGCATGTTTCAGTCATTTTCCAGCATGGATGTTATGAGTTAGTCAAGGAAATAATGGTCATCATGTTTGTGAGCTGACTGGTCTGCTTAAATATCTCCCTTCAAGTCACAATTTTACTCACATATTGTTCGTGTGTATGAATGCAGTAAAATCTCAGTACTACTTGCAGTCCCGCTTGACTCTCATCTCTTTATACACTTACCCCTAGCTTAACCTTTATCCAGAGCTTAGCCTTTCTGCTCTTCTTCTGCAAAATATCCTTGAAAATTATGCATAATCCTGACTGTGAGAGTCAATTTCAAGGACAGGAGGCTTAATATAGAACACACGTCAGACAGTTTTTCCTAAACAGAATGAAGACTACGTGGTGAATGCAAAAGTGTGTGTTTAATGTTTAAGGAGCACAAACACACTTTGTCTCCCCTTTCAGAAACTTCTCCTGTATGGCTTCCTGCTCTCTAATACACTGGTAATCTGTTTCTTCCCATGCTGTATAAAGAGGGAAATTTGAAGAGGTGCTGAAAAGGAACAAGAGGGGGACAAAGTGTAGTAACATAGGTGTTCACTTTCAGCTTCTTTTAATAGATTAGCAGCAGTCGGTTTCTCAGCTGCTGGCTAACAAGCTCAAACTCCCAAAGTCCACAGCTCTCATCCCATCTAACACCCGACCCCTAACCCCTACACTCTCTTTCCTAAATCCCCATTCTGGATCCTTCATCTTTTCCCTGAACCCAAAGCTTCCGGCCCCTAATACCGAACCTCAGTTAAGCAGAGAACTGCAAACAGCTTCCCAAGGCACACTATTGTAGAAAAAAAAATGAGGGGAAAAAAGCAGCGTGAGTGTCATCATTTCACTTTGAATACACATGAGAAAAACAGGCCTATATTTTACATCCACATAATGAGTCAGCTCTGTAACATTAGATGATATAATATATAATAATGACTCTCAGGGCAGTTACATCTGCTGACCTCTCTGGGGAGCTCAGTGCAATTATTTACCCAGCAAAAATTCATAGAGCAAAGCTAATGCAATTCAGTCCAAAGAGAAGAAGATGTAGCTTATTCAACTTTATTTTCAATTAAAACTCGATGCTCTTATGGGAAAGAGGAATAGCTATGTGGATGTTTTTCTCAGTGACTTCAAAAGATTAAAGCCCATTTGGAGGAAGAATTATTGCGTGAGCATGTAGGTGTGATGATTATTATTGAAAAGGTGGATATGTGTCAACACAGCAAACCAATGGAGATCCTGTTGTCTGTAGAATCTCATTTTATTCTGACTGGAGAAACTCCTCTGTCTGTATTCAGTGCACATGGTTATCACAATGGCTGCCTACTGGGGTCAACTGGTTCTTCGTAGATCAGCAAGAGTCTACAGCTCCACTATTGCCCCTGTGAGACTGTAGTCAGGGTAAAGGGTAACAGCGTTAGCTTCCTGATGCTCGTAAAGTTGATTGTAATCTTAGCTTGACATGCTACCACTTGGTAATTGGCATAAACTACACTTGAGGTTGATGGGAAAGTCATTATTTTTACAAGTGTGTGGTCATAAACTAGTATTGGGCGATAAAAAATACTATTTAAAAAAGGTCTAATTTACTTGATGCATTACAACTTAGTTCTAGTACTCTGTTATTTATGGACCACAGTAATGATCGACAACACAAACAACACAACACAGCCGAGAACAAGTACAAAACCGGTTTATGGCCATGAAGTAAAATTAAATCAGCAACATCATCTCATTTACCTCTTAACCTTCAATCATCTGCAGGCATATATGCATCTGGAAATAAGAGTCAAATAAACCATTTTTTCCCTTACTGTCACACTGTCCCATATATGCTGTATTATTGTTGCTTGTTTCAGTGGTTCTTTATATCATACAGCTTCATTACTAATATGATATTATTACAACAAATGGACAATTTTGTATTTTCCACACATACCATGAAATAGTCCCCACATATACAGTGCTTCAGTGGTTTGTGTTTCTCTTTCTAAAGTCTGTGATACTAGACAGTTAGAAATACAAATTCACAAATTCATTGCAGGAACAGTTAGGATGTTAATTAATTCCACTTTTCTCAGTTTATTCTTGACACAGTGCTCTTCACAGTTACACACCGTTTGCACAGCCTGTCCTCACAGGAAACTAGTGCCAACATGTAACCTCAGGTTTTTTTTTTTCTCAACAAAGTCACTGGAGTGAAGATGCTGATAATGATGTGGAAAATGTCTGTTGTGCTTGCAAACCAGGTCCGTCTCTGGTGGGATCTTTGAAGAAGGACTGGGCTTCTCCAAACAGCATCGCTCTCTCCTGGCAGCAGCCCGAACAGACATCACTTCTTATCCTCGACTATGAGATCAAATATTATGAGAAGGTACTGAAGTGCTCTGTAGAGGACTCCAAGGGCAGATAATATCGCTTTTAAAGCTGACTGGTTAATTCAATTACGCTTTTGCTGGATTATTAAATGCACTACATTATTTTAAAAGAATTGGGACAATTATGCAGAACATCTTTGCAGTACAACTTCACAGACAACTACTGCCATGTCTATGTAAAAATTCTGTCATAAAAATTATCTTTTGCCTGGAGCTGTGTTTCTAAAAGTGATTAGAAGAGCTTATGAACTTCTTTTTAGTGGAATGTGGCTAGAAAGCAGATCTTGTCATTGCTTGTGATGTAGGTAAATATAGCTGTCAGAGACTAGACAATATTAGGAATGTTTGACCTAAATTTATAAGATTATTTTTCATCATCTCTCCACTCTCCAACAGGAACACGAACAGTTGAGTTACTCGTCGACACGCACCAAAGCTCCGAGTGTGATTGTCTCAGGTTTAAAACCGGCAACGTGGTATGTGTTCAGTGTGCGCACCCGCACGCCAGCTGGATACAGCTCCTACTCCCCGAAATATGAATACGAAACTACAGGAGACTGTAAGTACCTCAGACCATTCACAACACTTGTTGTCAGAATATACAGGTTTTTGTGTCATCCAACTCTTTGATTTGTGATTGTTAGCGTGATTATTATCAGGTCTATGTTCAGCTCCAAGGTCCCAGTGCAGTTTTTTTCTGCATGACAGTAAGTCATTTTGAAGGTAAAATATGCAGAAAGGAAGTAAAGGCAGCAAACTCTTATAGTCAAGTTGGGAAAAACAAATAAAAAAGATCAGTCATCCATTCTTGGTCCATTTTGTATGAACAGAGCACAAGCAGTCTCAAAATCCATCAACAAATTGATGGGCTGTATCAAGGCCATTTAAGAGATTTCCCTTTGCATGATGATAATAATTTGTCATTCAGGCAGGCGAAGTTGGGTTCAATCTTTCACCAAAGTTTCAGCTTTAAAGCAGTGTTGTTTTTGCTTGTTCTCGAGTCAGTAAGTCAGAGACTGGAGGTGTTAGCTGCACCCAGCAGTTCAGGGTCAAATTTAGTTCATGTGGCCTGAAGCAGCACCCAGGGCCACTTGCATCATGGGCACAACAGCAACTAATAAACTTGGATATGAGACCAATATAAGTTTCCATAGTAGGATTCTATCCTTGAGTTTATTTTGCTAAAATCATCATATGCAATCACACTCCCTTTTCACATCTCAATCCAAGCTGCAATTAGAACTCACGTTTCCTCATTAAACAACACCAGCAGTTATGTCATTGAAAAAGTGGTGTTAAGTTCCCGTTTTCCCTAGCACAGCACCAAATCAACTTGTACTCTGTAACTCTGCATTATAGCCAGATTAATGAGGGATCCATCCAGGATTTAATATTACATTTAAACAGCCAGTTTTACACTAAAATTGTTAACACAGTTTCTGTTGAGTCTTACTATTTGCTTTCATGTTAGATTTCATAATTGCATATTGCATTATGTTTCTGTCTTTAGCAACAATGTGAAATATCTGTGATTGATAAACACTGAAAAATATTTTCATTTACTTTATCGCATCTTGTTTTATTGAAGGTTTTTTGAGTTTTGTATGTCTTGATTAACCTGATGTATCACAGATATATTTTTGATCAATATATCTTTACAATCTCTTGTTTTACCCACTGTAGGTCCTTTTCAACTAAAAATTGTATATTAGATGAGGTGGGACTCATAACCTTGGTAAGCCAGAAAATGGAGAAGAATCCTCAAATAGTTGTGAAGAGGTTATATTTTTTCCTAAGTATGGCATTGTTCTAAATACCAAACAGTGAATGAAAATGACACTTAAATCTTTTCGGACTTAAAATGACAGTGCAGAATGGAATAAAATCCACAATGTTCTGGATGAAAGTCCTTCATCACCTCCCTTATGTCCTTCTAATGGGAACTTTGTAGCTCTTTGTTAGTGCAAATCTTTCCTGGTATGTCATACTGTTAACTTGCCAAGAGAAAATGCATTCATTTGAAAGTGTACATAATTACATTTCATTGTTTAGGGACGTAATTCCAATACAAAGTAGAGACAGGTTTAATGAAGTATGCATCACAGTATGTACTGCAAATTTTAATTATAAAACAATCTATTAATCAATGCTAAATTTTAGTAGCAATCTCTCTCACGTCTTTCATGACAACTGTTGTTTGTTTTAAATTATATGCTGAAATGCGCCAAGCCTTAATTTGCTCATTGTCTGCAGCTGGAACTCCCACTGAGATGGAACTGCAACCAGAACATTTGGCATCTCTGGAATATGAATGTCATATAGCTCCAACCACAACCCCCAAACACCTTAAAGGTCAAAATATCGATTACAATGGCAATCGAAAAATTGAATACCTTCAACAAGGGAGTCCTGCAATACAGCCTTGATGTTTGGTGTATTTTGAATCAATGCTTTCTCTGTGCGTCTGAGGGCAAAGTAGCTTGCAAGTCTACTCATAAAATACAAAGGTCCAGATGTCCTTTTATGTTCAATCAGGCATTGTTGGAGGTGATTTGGCTTCACAGTGGCCCTCTCCCTTCCAAAGCTGCAGAGCTTTGCTTTATCTATGGATCAGATGGTGCTTGGCCAAGCCTTTGTACTCCCTGGCCTTTTATCTGAAAGAGAAAGCAGATTTGGACCCTGTCACTCTCTCCTTCTCTGTCAGTCTGTCCGTCCACCTGTCAGTCATTGTCACTGTGCTGGTTTTTCCATCCGTTTCTGTATCTGTCTGTCACTTCTGCCTCTCTCTTTCTCTCTCGTTTGTCTTTATCTCTCTTCTGTCATACGTTTCCTCATCCCTCACCTTGCATTCTTCATCCTGTCCTCCGTCGCCCTTCTCTCTCCACACACACACACACACACACACACCTCGTCACAGCAACACATCCTGGTGATGTGAAGAGTGCGTGAAGCTGACGACCAGGAGAATTGTCTTGTGTGATCTGATCGCCGCCACTTTCACTCTCTCTTCCTCTAAGCAGTCCGTAATGACTTTTATCAAGCAAAACCCACATTCACATATTCTTGACAACCCCAGTATATATATATATATGTGTGTTCTTGGATTTTCTCTCACACACGCCCACATACTGTATAAACCCACATAAGCCTCAGTGACTGGGCTAGTGACCATGCACCCTGATCTCCAATTCATATTCATTAAGCATGAAATATTATAGAAATAAGTTTGGTAATAGCAATCATCTTTCAATTATCTGGGATTCGTTAGCGTTGTGACAAGACACAGAAAAGAGAAAATCATGAATATCAAATGGGCCCAATTTAACCAAATGATCATGGACTAAATCACAATTTCATGAATGAATAATATTAATTAAACAGCAGCAGGCGAATGAATCATTCCAGTACCAGAGCTGACAGAGGGTTTTTTTGCATTACAAAGAGCTGATCAAACATCTCTCAGCAGTATCTGCCTATCAAGAGAGAGCTTACATGGTCTATGTATGGTGCATTGATGGAAAGAAATATTCAAGATAATGTTGAATGAGTTTTTTTTCTCTTTCTTTTCACTTTATTCCACAACCCATCACATTCCCCTCCTTTCTTTCTTCTGCATTTTTATCATCCATAACTGCCCTTTGTGTTCAACTTCTCATGTGTATCCTCCTCTCATTTCATTTCGGTTTTCTTATCTTCTGATTCCCACCATCTTCTGGTTTTTATTTTTACCCTTTTCCCCCACATCCTCTGTGCCCAACTCGACATTGTACTGTCACCTCAATTTCTTCAAAAACCATCACCCGTTCTCCTCTACTTCCAGCATCAGACATGGCGTCTGATCAAGGCCAGGTGTTGGTCATCGTCACAGCAGCGGTTGGTGGCTTTACCCTCCTCGTCATCCTCACCCTCTTCCTCCTCATCACTGGAAGGTAAGATAAGTCCACTTTTCTTGACCTAAATTTGTGCACAGTGAAAATTTCACGATATGGTTCAGTGTGAGTCTGAATTGTTGTCCAATTTTAGCAGCATATTAGGGTGAAACTTCGCTTTAAAACTCAGACAGCCAGTGTTGCCTACCTCTCAGTGGTAGAAACCGTATAGATTTTATTTTCTGAAAACAAGCGTATGCTGTCTGTTGAGTTTGACTGTAATGTCTCATGATGGTCTAAATCCTGCTGCAGAGGTTACTGCATCCTGACAAGAGCACATCTCTGAATACAGGCAACTTTATTCCAAAGATGCTGATGCTAGATTTTGTAAGTCCACATTGGTCCAACCACAGTCAGTTTCACTCACTGCAGATGACATTGTTATGCTTTGTTTCTTGCTTGTGGTTAAAAAAAAAAAAAGTTTCTCTACACAAGTATACAAGTATCTGCGTACAGGCCCCTATAAATCTCTCTTTCCAAGAAGTAGCAAATGCCCCAAAAAAAGACATTTGTTCATGTTTCTGTAATGTTTTTATGCAACCACAATGTTCACAAGGAGGCATGGTCAGGACAGATAGATGTGTCAAACAAAGGTCGGGGTGTTGGAAAAGGCTGCTTGTTTCCTGATTCTACAGATAATCTTTTATTCAACTTTTACCCTTAATGAAGTGGACATTTTAACCTAAACCATGATGTTTCCCCAAACTTCATCAAGTTGTTTTTGTGTCTAAACCTTTCCTTAATCTTTGTGGCATTGTGTCGAAAGAAGAAGTTATCGCCCCATTGAAAGGCACACAAATAATGTCATCTTGCTGACAGTTGTGACAGATCGGAAAATGCTTTCACATTCTGAAGGGTTCTGATGGTTGCAACATAAACCATAAACACCGCCCTCTCCATTTCAGTAGAAGGGATATGAGCCAAACTAAAAAATAATAATCCAAGTACACCTCAGATAAACTAATCCCAAATGTGGGTTCTGGGATTTTAACATGTTATCATAGTGATATATGTTCATGTGTCAATGTTTCTGATAATTTTTTTTTTAAGTTGATTGATATTATGAGTGCATGTTGCCATGACTGACAGCTGAGACTGACAGCTTCATTAAATAGAGTCATCATGGAGGAACCTGTGAAATTTTGAAGCTATGGACTCTATGAATAAGAGACACATGGCAGGATTTCAAATATTGTTTTCACCAGGCCAGAGCGAGATTTAGAAAACTAGCAAAATAGATATTTTAAAATCCTTTTAATCAAAACTGTAAATTAGCCAGTAAATGAGAGCCTAATAACCATGAGTCAGAAAACACTGAGGACCTTCTAAAAATTCTCAACTGTAACTCTACCAAATTTGATGCAGCGCCAGTCCTCAGAATATTGTGGCTTCCCTTTATTACAGGCCCAGAAAGTGGTGGCAAATCATTCATCTTTATATACATTCCATGGCATAGACAAACATCTTGTTTTGTCCTTGAATTCTCTCACTTGTTGTCCCCTACACTTTCACCCCCACTCAGTAATGTGTGGTTCTACCGGCCAGTTCTGACTGACATTCTCTCTTTTGTTGCACATGTCAAAGAAGAGCAATTTATTAGTGTCATTAATTCCTGAAGCCAACCGTGCTGCATTTGCTCTTTGACCTTTTACCCCAAGGAGAAGTCCAAGCTGGATCAGCTCACATCTACATCTGCCTAATATTACATCCCCATTGTCCAACCAGAACACCTATGACCCAGCAGTTTATGGGTGCAGCAACCTTTGGGGTGTCCTGTGGTGTATCGAACCAGGTCATTGAGAGTTGAGTTTTGTGGCGGCGCCTCCAATGGATCAAGCTTGTTCTGGGGAGCTTGGAGGCTTTGTTATGTTCGTTGAGACATTTTTGAGCAGTTTTTGTGGTGCATCGAGGCAGATTGTACTTTTTTTGAATGCTGCTGCCTCCTGAGAGTGCTCTTGCCATAGGGGGAGAGTGTTTGATCAAGTAGGTGGTATTTGTCAAGCTAACGCTGTGCTTTCCCTGCAGAATGTTACATTGTTAAAGTTATTTACTTCACCTGAGCCTAAAGTGGTCTGAATGTCACTGCATTTCATTTAAATACTCTTCTTTTGTGTGGAAAGACTGCAACTATAAATGGGCCAAGATTTAAACTACATGCACAAAGATGATGAGCACTTCACTTTCTTGTGAAAATCAACAATGACCAATGTCAGATGCAGGTAACTTGCTCTGTTGTTCGCTGCATGGCAGGTATATATTATATTTTCAAAGATAAATGGGTGTTTTTAACAGCAGACATTTTGACTTGTCATGGCAGGAAAAGCAAAAGTGCAGTTAATACTGTTAAGGATGGCTCTGATCCATTTCAGCGTGACTGTAAGCCTTATATTCGTTGGCTTACAGTAATGTATGTGTTCAATATTGCCTCCAGGGCATTGGCAAAAACCTTACACTACATTCTGCTTCAACAATTGCCTTTGGACACAGGATACTACTTAAAGCAGGAGAAGGGAAAGACATCTCAAGGAAGTGTAGGCTGGTATTAGGTTTGCACACATTTATTTTAAGAACATAAAAGTGTGTATATGTAGTGCAGCATTGCATTTGTGCGTAGTAACTCAAAATAATTCTCATCTTCGCTCATGTAACCAAACCAGAATCATCACATTTTGAACAGACTATATTATTAGTGATTATTGTTATTATATCCCATTACATTAAATCCACTGCTTTTGACCTATCACGCCTGAACAACACACCTTTTTAATGGAGGAGGGTGACACGCAGACACACGCACAGAAATATTCAGAGATGAAAAAAGAAGCAAATCAATTGTCAGCCCTCACACTCAAGAAACACACCACCACACACGCCGGTTTCTGTTTTTGCGTATGTGGGCACATGCGTAGGTGTGCAACTCCACAAGACACAACGCTTTGCACACCTTATTTCAGAAGTGTGAAGTTGAGGAGGTTTGGAGACTAAATAATTTGCCATTTCACCGTGAAGACACTGAACAAAAAATAAATAGAAGTGCTCTCATACACAGACAGAAATTTTCAGCAGCACAAATATGTGGGCTGTCTCACATAATGCCCATCCTTTCTATATTTCTGTTTGTTTTTCCATGGGGCTGCATGGAGTGGAGAGAATAATGCGTCTATTTATAGCACTCATATTAAGGTAATAATACTGTGCAAATGTATGGCAGCTTTCAAAAGCAAACAACCATGCAATGGCTCATATTAGTTAATTAAAAATATACAGTATTTAAATAGGATAAAGCTATCTAAGCACCATAAGCTGCTGTTATCTCCAACTACACAAAATAAAAATGGATCCGTCCACAAGAGCAAATTACTCCCAGTTAATGCTCTTAAAAAGAAAACAACTCCCACGTTGGGTTTTTTTAGTTTTGTGTTGCTTTTTTTCCTGTTAGATAAGCTGACAAAGGCATTAAGTACGTGGAGCAATGGTTTGTCACTGGGCCTCTAACTGATATTTATGCTACAAATTATTCCTCACTTAATGAAAAGTAAAGCAGACCTGAGGAGATGGGCCAGCTCCTCCTTTCCTTGATGAATCAGTTGGGTCTGGTTAAAATGATGGTTGTTCCCAAGTTTTTGTCAGCACATTTCTCTCTTTCTTAGAAAAACTGTTTTCACAGATGTAGACAATCTCATCTCCTCTATCCTGTGGGGCAGCAAGCCTGCAGGAATCAGAAAAGCTTTGTTGCAACTTCACAAGAGTACAGGAGGCCTGGCACTCCCCACGCTACTAAGATTACTACTGGGCTTGTACTATCCAGAACATTTCACATTGGACACTGAACCAGGACAGCAGCAGCCTTACGCTTTCACTAATTCTCCCGAGTCTATGTGCAGCAGAACAAATAGGAGAATCACAGACACGTCAATCAATTCTCTGAAGAGATCAATTCATGCAAAGTGAAAACACCTGTGCAGGAATGGCATTGCTGAGCAAAGCAATTAAGTTTCGTTTTAAATGAACACTTGGGACCCAACAGTGATATGTACAGATGAGTGACAAATTAAAAGAAAAAAGTTAATGCTTGAACCCTACACTGAGGGGATCTGGAGGCTCTGTTAGGCTGTGGCATCGACAAAATGCAAATAAAAACAAACTTGTACTGAGCAATCATTCTTATCCTGTGGTGAATCATTTATCCTGATAGGAGTGGTTTCTTCCAGGATGAAAAAGCCTCTACAGACATTGACATCCTGGGCTATGGCTTTTGCATTCACAAGATCTCAACCTGACGTGTTAGACAGATCTCTTTACCACCATAATCAAAACTCCAACATGAGAGAATATCTTTTGGAAGAACTGTGTTTCATCCCTCCAGAGACATCTGTCAATCAATGCCAAGGTGCACTGAAGTTGTTTTAGTCAGACTAGGTGTCCAAAGTCTTACTAAGACACATTGTATCTGCATGTTTAAATAGTTATGTTAAAAGTGCATTCACAGTTATTTTAGTCTAAGCCTTTCATGATTCTGATTGGCTGTGGTTGTCACATGTGAGTCAGAATGAGGAAGTGGTGTTGTTAAGAAGTGGGGCAGTAAAAGTGCGATGCAAAAGTTTTCCATCTCCATCATGCTGTTTCTTAAAAAGTTATCCAACAGCCACACATCAAACCAACAAGCCACACTAAGTCTTGGTCTTTTTTACAGAATTTGATGCAGCTGAACTGCTCACTGGTTGGTTTTCTGTTGTCTCTAAAAGGACTGGTACATGAGCATTTTAAAAGGAAGAATCTTGTAGCAAATTTCAGTATAAACTGGAAAGGTTTGTTGGCTGGAGACAGACATGTGGTGCATATGGTTGTCTTTTCAGCAAGAGCTGACACACTAGCTTGCTTGGAAAGCTATGCAGCTGCACACTGGGATGGGCTGCTAGTCTTTCCTCATTCTGTGCCCTTTTTCTTAGCAGTATTGTCAATGCTAGTGAACAGAGAAACACTAGACTCTTCTAGATTATGTGACAATCTGAATTTAAATTGCCCCAACTTTGAGAAATCAGGTTTTGTCCATTGTGTCATGGTCTGGTGTAATGCTACATTACTCATTAGCCTAGGCCACCGTTGCCATGGAGAAGAGGCCAGGAGCAAATCATGCCGACACACATGAAAGACTTTAAAGCTCCTTGATTGAACATGGAAATGGAGCCAGGAGCCATATTAACATCTACTTGGAAGGTTTATATACATAGGCTTTCACCTTTGACTGCTTATCAGAGAACTTGATATGTTCCAATCCAAGCTGTTGAAGCTCTTCAACTGTGAATCAAGTAATATTTTCTATGGAAAAAGGGAATAGATCTTTTACATTCAAAGAACTGCAGCTTGTACTTGCACACTTGCATATTTGTTTTCCATGAGTGAGCTGTGAAATTCACAGATACAAGATTTTTTTTTTCAACAGACAACATGTGCCACTTTACAGTGAAGACTTTTGTTGTGTGATTCAAATGTCAAAGGAATTTTAAGTCCATCACCTCTTAAAAGAAGCTGAACGTAGTAGTTTTACAGCAGGGATTTACAGCGTATTTGTTGTTTTTGTTTAGATGTGATCTCAGTGTGTGTAGGAGGGCCTGTGATCGTACTTTATTAAAAACTCTCACACACACAAGATGCAAGAGCCAAAGATGCCCTTTAGGCTTTTTACGTCATAGTGCAAGAAGGACCTTTATTTACCTGAATCCAACTAAAAGCAGCCGCAGCTGTAGCTGGAGTGTTTTTTGACTCTATCACAATCTGTCATATCTGCAATCCCTCTGCCCTGTGTAGGAGGGACTTTCGCTCTCTTTCAGTTTCAGAAAAGCTCTAAATGTACTTGAGCTGCCTGAGAAGGATGAGAGCTTTCAGTCATGCAGCTCTTATAGATAGAAGATTGTACAACACAAGTGACGACTTGCTGTATGAGGACTATTTGGCACCTGGCTACCCCAAAAGCTTCCAAAGTGTACATCGATGTTTGCATCTGATCATCCTAAATTTGAACAGTGAGAGCTTCTCTGATAAAGTCATGATTGCACAGATGTAGCCTCGCTGACGAGTTTTACTTTATGAGTTCTCTTTATCCTTGAATTGTCTGTCAATCTCTGCCGAATTATTTAATCATTTTCTTTATATCTTCTTTAATTCATCCTTTCTTTTGTGCCCTTTGCAGCCTCTGCAGTAGAGCAACGTGCCATTGTGAGGTGACTGTGAGGGATGTTAGGGCAAGAGAGGAGTGGTTTGAATTACACCGAAGCTTTGATTAGGGCTCTGAGCAAGGTTGTTTTACTGAGGTGTGTGGGTGTGCAAAGGGTTTGTGAATATGTGTGCGTGAATATGCACTGTAACAATGCTCAACAGGCTGGAGAACGGTGGAAAAAGCCAAGTTCTTTGTGTGTGATAGCTGTCTTTGTGTGCGTCTGCGTCTGTGTGTGCGGCCTCTTTACAACATGAAAGCCAGTGAGACAGAGGGATCCGCGGATAAAGGGGATCAGAGGATAGGACTGGAAAAGACTGATAAAGGCACATGCCACCATTTCTTTAATGAATAGCTTGACCCCATCAGCAGAGGTCAACAGTAGCTTTCCAAATCCCCTTCTTGTCCTCTCTGCCACTGTTACCCACCATGTTATCTCCTCTGTCTATCAGTGTCCAGGATCCCACAGGCTTCACTTAGCCAAAGCCCAGACTGGCAACCTGCAGCTCGTAGCCCTCTGACACCTGCTCTAATCTGGCAACCCGGATTATGTTAAGTCTTCAAAGAGAAGGAGGCTCATATGTGATCACATGAACCCACACACACTCATGCTAGCACTACGGACACTTTCCCCTCAAGTGTCCATTTTTGCCTCAGACGTATTCGGCAGCAGCCTGCGCTGTCCCTTCAGTTAGCCATTTTAATTGGCCGTACACACTGCTTCTATCGCACTGCAGAGGCTGCTTTTGTTGATCAGAGTAGATACTGAAGCAGCACCCTTGCCTCACATCACGTTTGAGACAGAGGGAATGTATTCTTTAAGAAAATCAGAAATCTCTTGCATTATTCATGTGGATGCTGATCAAACCCCGGCAGTGCAAAAGAATCATTCATGAAGAGGAGACATTCACTCTTACACTGCTTTCTATTTCTTAAAGCTGCACTAATCAGTAATTTTCTAGTTCATCAAATAGCTATTTATAGTATGGAGGGTGTCACTTGTGGTCACGATCCATGCACAGATACATCAGTCACAACATTAAAACCAGCAGCTTAGTGTGGTATAGATCGAGCTTGTGCCACCAAAACAGCTCCGACTTGTCATGCCAGGGAGACGGGACCTCTGTAGTGTCTGGCACCAGGACATTGGCAACAGATCCTTGAGGTCCTGTAGGTTGAGAGGTGTAACATTGATGGATCTGCTTGTTCCAATGCATCCCGCAGGTGTTTGATCAGATTGGAATCTGGGTAGTTTGTAGGTCAACGCTGTGAGCTCTTTGTTGTGTTCCTCAAGTTGTTTTGTGATGTGGCAGGGGACACTATCCTGCTATTGGAGGTCACTGGTGTTAGAGAGTTTTGTTTCCACTAATATCCACATGAAGCCACGACCCAAGGTTTGTCAGCAGAACATTGTATTGTAGCCATATGATCAATGTTATTCTCTTCACTTGTAGCCCGTTTTAATGTTATGGCTGATCAATGTATCCACACTGACCCGACTCTGCAGTTTCTATCAGTTTGTGTTTGAAGATCCAAGTGTTATATACGCATATACCACTGAATATATACCGAACCTTCAAAAGTAGTGTATATTACAGGATATTTTCAAGTTTTGAGTGTTGGATGTTATGCAGGTTTCAGTCACAGTATTAAACTGGACTTAAATGAAAGTAAATAAAATGCTTCATTATTCTCACAAAACAACTGTAGTCAACTTAAAGCTGATAAATTATGAAATCAAGAAAGTGTTTGCTAAATTAATGCAGTAATTGCGTACATGATTTGCAGCACAACTAAACACTCTAATTAAGCAATCTTACACTTTTGTGCAGCTAAAGTAATTAATAATAAAAACAAACATGCAATTAATTTTTTATTCCTGATAGGTAACATAGTATCAACTTAACAGTCGCTTTGATTTATTTGTGTTCAGCTAAGAGAAGGATTATCTACAGTGATATATCAAACTTGTATTGCATATTTGGAATGGTGAAATATTGTAAGATAACTTGTTGCAGGCAGTTGAGCAGACATTGGCTGAAAGTTACGGCGTCTGTGTGTAGGTCTATGGGTCTCAGCAGCAAGTGCATACAAATAGCATCAGTATCTGTTACCATGTGCACTGCTTTAAGCAAGGAAACTTTGTCATTTATGTTCTTCAAATTACATGGCTGGGAACTGGTTAGTTTGGTCACATAAAAGCAGAGCAGGATTTTCAGTGTGAGCATATGGCTATCTCCTGGAGGCAGTGTGAACTTATTTGATATTTATGGCTGTGATTGGTAGTCAAGTATGCTAAGCAGTACATATGTATGGATGTGTGTATGTAGGTAAAGTATGCAAGAATCGATTAGAGAGTGCACAACGTATTTCGCCTATATACATTCTTGTTTTTATCTATAAGGACCAATCAGGCTGTCGTTGCACCTTGAAGTTTATTGAACAGCTGTGCAATGACAACAGAGGCATTTTATTAAGTTTTTTGAATTTCATCAACAGCTGTTTTCAGTTAAAGAGATCTGATAAACCACTCTAAAGTAAATGTGCAGCACCAAATAGTACACAAAGTCTGTTAGCTCACCGCAAGTTTGTGCAAAGCAATGCAGAGTTGAAAGGAGAGACCTGTATTTGAAAGGTGAAAAGAAACATGACCCTAAACGATTGATAATGTTCCTTCATGTCAAGTGGATGTGTCAATTCCCTGTAACAACTCTGTGAGGTGATAGTATGGAAATATTATGTTTACAGCAATTAGGAGAACAAATCAAAGGTGCCATGTGGCGTCACTCTTAGGTTTCCTGAACAGCGGTTTTGAAGCTCAGTGTGCTGTGACTCTGGTCATCTCCATTTTGGCAGTTACCAACTCCTCCTGAGTCCCGTCTAATCCAAAAACGAGCAAGGAGGTAACGCGTGAGTGGAGCTGAAGCAGCCAATGCAAACGTCCCTCGGTCATGGATTGTCTCATTATGGCAGCAACCCATCACTTGCATGTTCCACTTCCTTAACTATGTATAACATTCAGGCATTCTACAATTGATGTGGGAAAACTATATAAAAATTCACCTCCCATACAGTTGTCACAAACAGGGAATTTAGCTACACCAAAACCCCTTTTTGCACAAGATTGTAACCGTGTTTAATTCGGCTGTAAAATGGGCATTTTAGCGTGGGGATCTCTGGGAACTGACTTGCTTTTGAAAGCAGCCTGGAGTGGCCATTGATGTAGCTACAGTTATTGGCTTCATTTTTCAATCAGTGGTTGCCACTTGACGTTTATCTCCAACTTGACTTGTAGCGGCTAACTTGTTAGGAAGCAACTGTGTTCAGCACAGCAAAGGTAGTGTTTCTGGCCAGCTGACAAATGTAAGTCTTATATTCAGTTTCATTGTAGCTGTGTTGGCCTCTACAACATTTGATACCATTTTACTCTTAAGAATAACCTGACAGCTTTCTACCACTTTCTGCATTGGCTTTTAAGATTGGTTATAAATCATATGTTGCAGAATCATTGAATCTGAATGTCATTCTTAGGGATTTCTTCGAAGTGGAAATGCTGGAAATAGCTAAAAAGTAAAAGGGATGATAAATAATTTCCACATAAGTAACCTCTCATTTGATGCAGTGTTCCTGGATTAACACACACACTCAGACACAGTCAGTTTGTGCAGCAAGCAGACTCTCTAGAATTTCTTGTGTACAATTTTTTCACATTACAGCAAGACCCATGCTGGGTGTTATGAGTGCACAGTACTCTTATTTGATGTTTTTGTGATATATGTTGTAGATTAGTCCGTGATCAGCCAGAATTTATGGGTCATTCATATTTAATTCTTTACATTAATACACTGTACTGTGCCAAAGTGGTGATCCAAACTTTAAAAAGTTGTAATGTACTGTGCAAGAATGGAACAACAGAAAGCTGCTGTCCTGTCTACAATGCAGAGTTTTATGTGTACACTAATATGTGTGTGGTTGTAGGTTGCAGCTGCTATAGAGTTGGCATAATTTATACATATGATGCCTCCCACTTTATCTGTTTGTTCTATAGAATTGGTGGGGAATTTAATTAATGTAGCTTAATAATCCTAAATCAAAGACATGGACAATCACTGTGATGGGTTTTTGGTAAATTCAACCATCCATCCATCCATTATCTATACATCGTTTAATCCTCATTAGGGTCGCGTAGGGGCTGGAGCCTATCCCAACTGACTTAGGGGCACCTGGTAACCAGTTTATCACAAGGACACATGTAGAAACAGACAATCACACTCGCATTCACACCTATGGACAAACCTGAGCATGTTTTTGGACTGTGGGAAGAAGCCGGAGTACCTGGAGAAAATCCACACATGCACAGGGAGAACATGCAAACTCCATGCAGAAAGATCCCAGGAACGCAGGGACATGAACTGTTGCTCTTCTAGCTGCAAGGCAAAAGTGCTAACCACCAACTCACTGTGCAGCCCTAAATTCAACCAGGGCTATATAAAGACTAGTTCTGTTAGTGCCATCTATAGAGAAGGAATATATTGTAGTTGTATTTTGGCTGCGGTTCTCAGTGTATCTCTACCAGAAGTGGAAGGGTGTGATGTTGCACTGCTAAAATACACACTGATAATTTAATACAGTAGCATCTTTTTAGTGTCAACCTACATTTTATCTCACGTGCTGTTACCGCTGCTTATTTATCTACGGATGGGTGAAAAACAAATGGAAATGCCAGCACAGAGTGTCTTAGTTAGGTGTTGGGGCACTGCATGCTTCATTAACATTAATTCTCTGGAAGTTTACTGGAGGGATGAACACTATTCTTCCAAAAGATATTCCTTCATTTAGTGTTTTGATGGTGGTGCAAAACCTCTGGTGACTGTAGAGATCATGGCATATAATACACACCATTGTAATGCTCATCAAACCCCTCATGCCACATGGGAAGCATTGCCACCCTGCAAGAGATCATAACCATCAGGATAGACATGGTCCATTACAGGACGTGTGTGATCATTTAGAACAGCTTTGTATTGATTTGCAGTGAAACCAAACCGTGTTAGCAAAATGCTCCTGTAGTATAACAAAGCCTCTGTAGGAGCCAAGTTTTTCTGTTAATTTGTCACCCATCTGTAGGTCTTTGGTAATGACACTTCTCTCAACACAATAAGCTACAGGAACTATGGTGGTAAAACCTAGTAAGTGCCCAAGAAAGGTTCCTGATGCCCCGAATATAAGAAACTCAGCATTCAAAGGAGGGATTGCAATCTTTTAAAAAAAGGTATCTGTCAGAAGAACATGTCAACGATGTTTGTGTAGTGTTGAAATCAAAGTTTCACACTGTCCAGGCTGAAGCTCCAACCAGACCTAAATCAGCAGAAAAACATGTCACTGCAATCAGGTCCTGCGGGACTTGGGACAAGCTGGTCCCACGTCTGTCCCTCAGCTCCACCAGCTTCATCTCCAGGAGGGAGATAGCATCTCCCATCTGGACCACAGTGGTGTGGCAGACCTGTCTGCAGCAGTGACAGTGAAGAGAGGACTCTCCACTCAAGTGACAGTGTGACTGGGAGTCTTCTGCTTCTGCTTCTGTTCTGTCTCCGTTGGGGGTTTGGGTCAAGTCTCTGGGCTCTGCTCTTCTACTTTGCTGCCACTCATTTGAAAGATAACTTTGGTGATTTTCTGTATCTTTCTTATTGTCAGCAAATCCAGTGGAAAGGCCAAACCCAACAAGGAATTGATCCTCCCCACAAGCATTCCTGATTTAGCCCATTCCCCTGTGCTGTCGAGCCCTGTTGTCCAAAAACTATCAATAAAATCGATGTTTCTTCAAAACATAGTGAGAATACAGAAAAATGTCGAGGTTAACTTTCAGAATCCTTTTCAGATGTACTTTTTATTACATGAAGCAATTTAATTTATCAGTTCAATGTTTGAGCAAACACCGGCTTTACTTGTCCTGAAAAGTCATACAGGAGTTTTATCATTTTTAACTGTGCTTGGGTGCTGTGTGACTGTAGGAAACAGGCCATAGAATTCCTATATTCTATCTAATAAATGATGAAATATGAGAAAATGTATTAGGGGATCCACTAGTGGGAGCGAGTGCCCCTCATGCACATGGTCATTAATTAAGCCTTCTCCTGCAAAATCCGTTTTAAAATTCATCACCACTATAACCTCTGAGAGAACTCAAAGGACCTCTCATTCTTTTTATTATTATTTTCCATCTCGCTGATCTTCTTCAGCGGGAAGCAAATACTTGATGAATAGTTAACAGAGAACCATGTTTGAATGACCGAAAGCCATCACTTCAACATCAGGCCAGATGTTTTGTCTAATGGAAAAGTTTGCTCAGTTTATTAGAGCCTCTCTTAAACCATGCAGATGGTTTCTATGTATTTATTTGATCTTAAATGTTGAAGTTTAGCATACACTACTGTTTATTGGAGGCAGCAGCAGGATTTCCAAAGGCAAACACATTAACAGCTGCTTCAGTTATAGTTCAGCTCTAGTCCCCGTCTAACTGTGAAAACTTGTAAATCTGAAAGGATTAAAAGGTTCCCATGTTGGATCTAGTTTTTTGGTGGTGCCTTAATGTTCATAACGATGTTCTATCATCACCATGACAATGCCATTTCGGGAACGGAAGCTGTAAAAATGGCAGCCCACAGGTCTAAATTATAATTCAGCTGCTGCTTTAATGACTGTAATTTTTGCTGTAACTTGGTGCTTTAAATTGTTTGCAAAAGAATGGTCTGCTAATGGACAGCAAATCATTTTGCAGCAGTAAAATCACAGTGTGACTGTAGAGAGGATGTAGAGGCGATGATAATTTCATGCACTTCGCTGTTGTTTTACTACCACTGTTATACTGAGGATGTAACCCCCTCATTTGCCTCAAGCATATATGGAGGACATGACATTAGCGAAGTTGTTTTTCACCCACATGTGTAATGTGTAATGTATTTATTGCATTACCTGTGCAACACTCAATTGCTGCCAAACTTTGAGAATATTTCGATCCGACAGTGTTCAGCTGTGAGTCAGATTTTTGCCCATATACAGCATTTTGCCATGAACATGATTCAGATAGGGTTTCTTCATTTTTGATTTCAGAGTAACATCCGAGCCCCTATTTGGATAAAGTCTTCTGTGGTCTTTTGCAGATGCTGTCATCTAATCTCTCAGCTTTTCAGACTTTCTTGGCAGCAGCGTTTTATCTGTCGTTGGCTGTCTCTCAGTCTCTCAGTGCCCAGATAAACTCTCCCACGAACACACACTCTGACACACGGGAAGACGAGTGAGCTTTTACATAGTTATATATGTTCAATAGTTGTATGTTGAAAAACATCTCAGTCTCTCTGTGAGAGCGCCTTTAACTTAAGTGCAATTGTGTAATTCTTACTGACCCAGAAGCACCTTTATTTCATTTCCTTTAGAAGATTGGATCTGTGTGTATGCTTCTACATTATAAATGGTTTTGCAGCAGATTTAAACCAGCTACTTTTTTTTTCAGCAGACAATGCAACCTGATTCAAGGCCAGACCAGAACATTTTCTTTAAATGTTAAGCTGCAGTAATCAATCAGTCCAGTGTTACTGTTTTATCTACTACTATGGCATTATAAGTTATAGTTTTGGCTCATTGCGATGGGTTTTGATCCTGTTTGTCGTTGTATTTTTACTAGAAAATGTTTAAAAGGCTGTCATGAACACGTTGTACAGAGTTGTGTTTCTGTGAAAATGTTGTGGACTACTTGTTCTCTGGTTTATATGTGGCTTGGTTGTCTGTGTCTCTGTATCTTTGCTGCTGTTCATTCAAACGAACACAATTTCGGTGTGAGTTTTTTAAATACCACCTCCAGTAGCTGTAGTGCAAAAAAGCAGAAGCACAGAGGGGAGATGCTGATAATGATCCCAACAAGAGTTTTATATTCACCTCTTACCGAACACGAAACACACAAAACCTGCCTTTTTTTCTTTTTAAAGATCTTACACAGAGAACTTTATGACTTGTTTTATTAGCATGTTAAGCTGTTTACTCGGATGCCTGAACTTGGGCCGGCTAGTGCGTCAATTAACTGGATGGTGGTTTGTGCTAAGTAGACCAGAGCCTGTAATTCAGCATGATCTAGAGATGAGTGTAAAATAATAACAATACCACTATCTACTGTGGAGGTCCCCAGGAGGCTCCAGTATTGTTTAAAGCAAGACTATGTAGCCTCTGAAAGAAGTAGTAAGCACTCTTCCTCTAACAAATGAAAAGTAATTGTGCAGCTCTTACACTGTGCTTTATCATGTTGCAGGGAAGCATTTTAATGGTTTTATCAGAGAAGCAAAACCAGAAGCATTTCTGTGGTTTCCTGCACTCTCAGTCAGGTCACCTAATGGCTATGTGTCTAAAGCAGCTGGCTAAAGAGAATGTGAAGAAATGAAGGGAAATGCAATGAACCATTGTCCTGCAATTACCATTTGTGATGACAGAATCTGCAGATGAAAAAGACATTTAATTCCAGACTTATTCACGCTCATCTCTGCCCAAGTATGGGCATTTATTCCACTATTCCCCACTATAACAGGCTTGATAAAATTGAATATCATTGCACATTTTATAAACACACCTTTAATTCTGTCTTTGAATCTGTATGTTTTCCAGGTGTCAGTGGTACTTTAAGGCCAAGATGACCTCGGAGGAGAAAAGGAGGACTAATTATCAGAACGGACATGGTAAATCAATCGCCTGTGTCTGTGTTTTTTGTTGCCTTGGATGCCTAATCTGTCGACAAGTGTCACATGTAGATGGGAGAACGTCTGCTCAGTAAGTTTTATGTTTTGGTAAACTTTAAAATCTGTTCAGAACATTTCAGAGTCTTACTGTTAACCATACTTGTGCCAGAATTTCCTACCAGTTGGTGAGGTAGCGCCAGGTTTTATTTTCAGCTGTGTGTTTTGTGCCAACAAGCAGAAAACACAAGATTAAAGTGATTCAGTCAGTACTAGGCTAGTCACCTGCTTCTCTGTTTGCTTTCAACTTGCACAGTGTACTACCGTGTGGATCATATCCCATTGGTTTCTGTTTTTATGCATATTGGATTTTGCGCTGGAATGACAGACTCCACCATGAGCTGTTACAGGATGCAAAAAGCACAGACTTGCTACTGTCATAAATGCTTGAAAGTAAGACACATCTACAGCTGTATTCATTTAATTGTGTCAAAAATTAAGATGTCAGACAAGTAAACAGAGCAAAATGCTCTTAACCAACATGCTCCTTCATCTTTCTGTCTCTTCCTCCTCCTCTCCTTCCTCTTTGCTCTTCCTCTTCACGTCCCCTCAGGTTTTATTTGATGTTTTACATGATTTTTTCCTTTTTTTGTTTTGTATTTTTTGATTAATATGTTTTTACAGCTGCATCCCTGAGCTGTCTGCTTCTGCTCTCTTGTAGGTTTCTGCCGCTTTTGCCTCTTTTGTCTTTAATATCGAAGTTTTCATTCATGACATGAAAAATGCAAATAGAAATGAGCGCTGTGAGGTGGGAAAATAAGACAGAAAGATGTTTGAAAGCGAGCAGGGAGATGAAGATGGGGCAGGGTGAAGGAAAATTGCAAGAGGAGGAGCAAGGAGGAGAAATAAATGAGGATGAGGGCAACTAGGCTGAAAGGTAGAGGAAGAGAGGAGAGAACAAAGAGAAATGAGGAGTGTTTTCGGCAGACAGTTGGAATGAGGCCAGAGAGCCAGAAATGGATAGAAAAAAGCTGAGAGAAAAAATATATATCAGATTAGTTTCTAAAGGTGCCACACGGGTCTCAGATATTCAAGATTAAAACACACACCTTGTAGCTTGTGTTCACTCAAAGTCTTGGTCTTCCAACCCCTCCATCTCTTGTGCCGTGTCTCAGACTGTGATGCTGATCAGAGGCTTTGAGGAGCAGGTCCTTGGGTTATTCTGGTGTCGGTTCATGCATCAGAGACAACTGATTGTTGTCTTTTTTTGTTTTGTGATATTGTATCGATCTCTGAAGGAGAAACACAGATCTTGTCTCGGCCCTCTCCGCCGGGAGGTCATGGTTAGCGCCAGAACTGCAGCAGCCTTAAAGATTCACTGACTTGCTCAAGGACACTTCAGCAGGGCGGATGGTCGCATTAAACAGAAGCTAAGACCTTGCCCTGGTTAAAAGGCTGGCTCAACACTCAGCACACTTCCCTGCTGCTTTCCAGCAAAAGACTCCAGCTCCGCTAGAGAGAAGATATTGAACAGTGTAACTCGTTGCCTCCCAGCTCATAATCAGTAGCAGTGGGGAAATGTGTCTCACTGTGTCTGAAACAGTTTGCCTCAAGAGTGACCAAATCATTTTTGCATTTGTTTATATAATGTCCTATGTTCCACTGTTGATACAATATTGAAAAAGCTGTATATAAAGAAGGGACAAGGTTTGCCTCTTTCTCCTCTAACATGTGAGCATTGTGTGAATGTGTAGGTCTGTCTTAACAAAAAGACATTTCAACCTTTTATTTGAATCTCCTGTTTCAATATCTCTGCTGGTTTTCTGACTAGTTTGTATGCTTTCAGTGACAGCACAAGGATGTCTAGTCCTGTGCAGTATGCCTATTATAACTTTTCTAATGTTAAAATAATTACGCTAAAGATTAGCCCCGCTTGGACTTGTAATCCTATTTGCGTGTTTATTTTCCACTTTACCCCTGAGACCATGGAAGTGTCTTCTGGGGTACAAGTGTCCCTAGTTGGGTAGTATTTGTTGAAGCAGCATGAGCAGAAAGAAGCTGTGAACTTAGAAACAATTAGTACAAATAGTCGTAGTGAAAGTTATATGGTTGTTCAATTTATTATACAAATTTTTTCCAGCCTGATGTATTGATTATTCTCACTATGTGTCCACAGTTCCTTTCCCAGGGATAAAGACTTATGTGGATCCCGATACATATGAAGATCCCACACAGGCCATCCATGAATTCACCAAGGAGATCGACCCGTGCAGGATCCGCATCGAGAGGGTGATCGGAGCCGGTATACACACACACACACACACACACACACACACACACACACACACACACACACACACACACACACACACACACACACACACATCCTCTTGTGTCACTGATTCATACCATCCGCCTGTGGGCAGAAGAAGATCATTTCATGTCGGTTAGGGTATTAATAGCTTTAAATGTGCGTATAACATTATCTGTTTTCATTTTACTCACATAATTGCCATAAACCCCCTCTACTCCATTATATACACCAAAGAGGATGCCTTTTTTGTCTAAATCCCACTATCTCACTGTCATTTTCTCAGCACGCCCTGTTGGAATATTAAAGCTTTAACAGGTTTAGAGAACAAAAGAAAGTGTAAGAATAGATTCAAGGCTTTGTAGAGGGTGAAAGAGAGAGTGTTATGAAGTTCAACTAATCAGCGGAGATGTAATAAGGCAGGACTTTAGGTGGAAATTGCAACACTGCCCCCAGGTGGTATATTGTGCTACCTGCTGATGATGTGGAATTTGTCGTGAACTCCCTGCTGTGTTTGTGTGATGTGTGTGTTCATGTGTCTTTTAGTGCAACCAAAAGCGTGTTCCACTAAAGTAAATCATTAAAGCATGGTATGAAGATTCAAAGTTTGAAGGTTGGCGTTAGGATTATGCAAGCAGTGGCTGTGGTTTGAGTGAGTCTCCAGAAAATGAATGTCAGGCAATGTAATGTGAATTGTTGATTGTGTTTGTGTGTTCTCCAGGGGAATTTGGCGAGGTGTGCAGCGGCCGCCTGAGAACACCGGGGAAGAAGGAGATTGCTGTGGCCATAAAGACGCTGAAAGGAGGCTATGTGGAGCGTCAGAGGCGGGACTTCCTGCGCGAGGCATCAATCATGGGCCAGTTCGACCACCCCAACATTATCAGGCTGGAGGGCGTGGTCACGAAAAGTAAGAAAGATTGAGGGAAATGGGTCTTAACTGACTCAACTCCCCATTGTGACTATGTACCACTGATAAAATGTGTGCTTGCACTTAAGCATTCAGATAAATCTCTTCACTGCTCAAGCGAATGTTAAATACAAAAATGTCTTTCAGTGACAGAGAATTGGAGTGATTGTGAGTGTCACTCCCTCACATCTCCATGTAATCGCTGTCAACAACTACATCACTGGTGTTTGGTCTCTCAAACCCTGCTTCGTCTATAAATTCCTGCTTTAAATGTTTGGCATTTTTCCACATGGAGCAAAAAAAAGAATTTCGTGCCACATAAGCATCTCAAACTAAATCACTATCTTTCTATGAAAACACAGTTTTGTTGTTCTGTGACAGCATCTCATTAAGCTTTTCACTTAAAAGCAAAATAAAATGCGACAACAGCATTTGAAGTCGTTATCTCTTTGCCAATCACACTGTTTATCACAGTCTGATGGATAAATTTACACCTTTGGTTTTTCGAATGGTAAATTGCTGTAAAAACACCTTTAAAGTTGCAGCAGTTTTATTTATCTTTTTCAGTCTTGAATAACAGAGACACATAGTTTGGGTTTGGGCTCATGTTTTGTGAATTATCCTCTGCATAGCCAAGGTGAGCGTGCTGGTGGCCGGCATGTATGGTTTTGTAAGTTCAAATGCTACATCTTTGTCCAGGAATTGTGCCTTATCCACAAAAGGAAGGCGTGTGCATGTGAGAATGGGGACTTGTTAACGAGCTCTGTTTTACGGGGCTCACCCAGTGCAACATATGGTTGTTTTTACAGGGGCTGTATAAACTGAGACATCGCTGTGAATATAAATGTGTCCCCTGAAGACTTTGAGCCCCTCCCTGAATTTAAATAGAGGACGCTCCGCAGCTCTGACCCTGCTGCTAAAGACTCTAAAGGCTTTTTAAAGGACAATACTGCCTACTGCTTATTGCATTCAAGCCGCCGATCGCTGATAATTTTTCACTGACAGATTTAACTGTAGTTTTTGTTGTCTTCCATTTCTAAAGCGATTGAGTGAAGTAAAAAGAAAAATCTTTTCACACAACGCTGAGATGATTTCTCAGGTGAGATTTCAGATGGTAAAAGTATAAAAACATTTGGAGTCACTGCTGTAGAGACTTTTCATCACATCAGAGGTCAACATTTCTGACAGGCTGCACTGGATAGACATTAAAAGGTCTGTAACGTCTGAACAGAAACTTTTTCAAAGCTATTGCTTTCTGTCATTCTGACACAATATTGTGTCTGCTTTTGTGAAAAAGCTTGATTTTTGTCATTATAGGTTGAATGTGGTTTTTTAACCTCTGTAAAAAACTAATGAGTGGACCTTGAAATAAGCGTTTTTAAAATTAAAATCCTGCAGTATTGTTAAATTATGCATATATTAAATGAGACATGTGATTGACAAACATATAGTTATTTAAACATTTTTCAACAAAAAATGTTCTATGAAAGTATTACTGCAAGTGCCAGGAAAAATAGACTCACTATACTGTCATTTAGGGAGAATCATATTTTATGTCCAGGTTCTTATTCATGTGCATTTACAAGAAAGGAAATTATCAGAGCAGACCATTTCCCATGACTGCCCATCCAATAGTGCCTACACAGACAATGCACTATGCACATCTAATCACGCAATCAAAAGCCATTTGTGTTTGGCAGTGGGGCATCAGACTGTATGTAGAGAGGCATTAATACTGAGTATCTTTCTCTGTCTGGCTGCCTGTCTGTTTGTCTTTTGCTCACGCTCTCTATCTTTCACTCCCTCCATCTGTTGTTGTCCTTCAGAGACTAATTATGGAGAGAATTGTGCTGTGACTGACTGCTATACCTGCTCCGAAATAACAGGTGACACATTAGATTCTGGTAAACAGGTGCGTTTGTTTTTGTTCAGGCGCCGCGCTGCTTAACTATATATTGTTTCCAGACTTTGCTAATTAGCTCGGGAAAGCCAAGCTTGATCAAATAATTTCCTGTCTGTCCCCGCTGGATTTGGGTGGTGAGAGAGGAAATTTGAAAGGATATGGTGATTGGATTTTGCAGATTTTAAAGAAAACATGATGTCTGGTCTGAGGTAAGCGACACAGTTCGGTACAAACAAGGCTCTGCTCATCCAACTAGGATGCATCTTGTGACATGAGTGTAGGTTAGGATCAGCTTTAATTAGCTTTATTTGTGAATGTGTGTTGATTTTGAGCAGTTTGATTGCTGGCATGAATACCACAGTAGACATTTGATGAGTTCATTGCAATAGAAATTATCAGACATAAATAAGACCACGCAACACAAAGCATGTGCCTTTTCTTTAGTAGAAGTTTTCTTTAACCTCGCGGCTGTTTTTTTATTTTTTTAAACCTTAGTAGAAGGTACAGTAACGAATGCGTCATTGCCAGTTGACTGGAACGAGGAAATGTTAGTGTTCAAGTGACTATGACTTGCACCATCTGTTTCTCATAATTATGTTGTGTTTTGGACAGTTTCAAATGTTTCCTGCTTAAAAGAATCAAAAAGTGATTTTGAAGTGTTCTTTATCAAAGTCAGTGGGCCAGTTAACCCAGTGTGCATTTACTAAATCAACCTCTTAGTTCTCATCTTCCAAGCCTTTCTGTGTGTAAAAAGTGCTTGAAGTGTAAAACTCATCTCTGTGTGGTTTGTTTTTTAGTAACAGTGTGATGGTTTAATTGTTGCCCTTGTGGCTTGTGAGCAACATGAGCTGTTTCCCTAAAGTTTTCAGTTTCAGCAGCTACACTACAGTATAGTCTGACTCACCAGTCTTTCAGTACACATTTCCTATCTCCACTGCACATTTCACACATTATTTTTCTCCGGTTCTGCAGTCTGAGATACAGTAAGATATTATACAATAAACTGAATTTCATTTTCAGTCATAACAACCTTCATCTCCAATGAGGTAAATTCACAGCAACTGACACAATTCACGTGACCCTTTACTCAATAGTGATCATACAAATAATAGTACTGACAAATTTATTTTTTTTTTTACAATTCAAGAGTCAATTTGGCAAAACTCTGATCTTGGTTGAACAGCAGAGTGAACTGATGTCTAAAGGAGGTCTTCAGCCTAAAACCTTTTCAGTGATTGACTCTAAGTCACCTGTTTAAGGGCAGAAGTTGTACTCTCCATTTAAAATGAGTGTGAGATTTTTAAAAATCGAAACAGTACAACAACATCTAGGTGCTGCTTTCAAAATTCCCTTCACTCCAGTAAAAAAAAAAAACAACAACAAACTCCGGGCAGCAAGCTGCATACTGAAAGTGGCACATTTTGAAAATGATTTGGATTGTGCAATAATGCCAATCTGCTTGGTTCTTTTGGTGATTCATGACATGGTCCCTCTGGCACTGTTCTGCAGGGACACCATCACTGCATCCTGGGCTTAACATCACCCAAGATGACTGTGAGTGTAGACATGATAATGTGGAGATGCAAGACTTCATATAATATTATCAGCCAACAGCACATATGATAATTAAACAGAAGCCTCTCTGGAGTCACTCAGTGTCAGTAATGACATGTTGAGATCATTAGTAGACATGTGATAAATGCCGGTTTGGGTTTGCTGGGCTATGAGTATATATGCAAAATAGCTCCCTGTGTGTAATTCCCCGTAAATCTCACTGAAGGCAGTGATGTAGACTTGATGTGTTATTGTTGTACTGCCTGTACTTTTATGTAACTGTGGAAACCTAGGAAAAGGGAATTAAATGCTGTAAATCTCCAAAACGAGACTACTTTTTTTTTGTTGTTGTTTTTAGTGTGCTCTTGCATTAGGAAACAGGAAACGCTCTGCAACCATACAGATGTACTGAGGGAAACCTTTTACAAATATCTATTTTGACATTACACTCCATCCTCCATCAGGTGGTTTCCGTATCCCTATGTGAGTTTAAAAAAAAAAGATCCTTCTATCTTTCCAGCTGTTCAGGATGATCCACGACTCACCAACAAACAAGCCTGGACAGTTGCCTTCTAGCTGTAAACCAGTCAATCAGGAGCACTGTAGGGATCCACTGTGGGGAAACAATAACATTTGGAAAGAGAAACTGGGCTGGCACTTGTTTCTAACTAATGTCTCATGTTATACATGGACTGAATACTGATCAGGTCCCATTTGGCAGCTTGGACATGTTGAAATGAAAAAGTTTAATGAATTGAGCATCTTGACTTGATGCATCAATCAACTGCTGATGGTGTGTGTGTTGCCTCAGCCTTCTTTCTCCCTTTTCTCTGCCTCAGACTGGCAGCGGTGCTAAACACACACAGAAATCACACTTCACCCTGCTTTTCCTCTCCTGGACTTCTGAAGTCCAATCATATTTGACAGAGTAATTTTGTCAGCTAGTGTTTACCAGAGTCTATAGTGTCCCCTACATGACTCCAAAAAGTTCCGATTCATCAGTGGATGATTTAGGATGACATGGCAAATGACAAATATGTCTCCTCTTTCATTTAAAAATCCTGAATCTAAAGTTTGACAACTGCACACAAGATGTCTCCTACATCAATGAAAGCTCACTGTCAGTGTATATGTAATGCAGACTTCTATCTATGGGCTAATCTGAGGGCTTTTTCCTGCTTGGTTCAGAAATCAAATGTTCTGATTTTACACTGGAAAAAAGTGCAAACAAATCAGGAATATTGCAAATCTGACTCCAGTTATGCCCAATTTATTTTGTTTTGATTGTAAATTAGCCTTAATAGCTAAATAAATCTGTTATTCTAAGTTATAATAAGAAGTTTGTGCTGTGTTTGTGTGTTTGCAGGTAGGCCAGTAATGATCGTGGTGGAGTACATGGAAAATGGATCACTGGACTCATTTCTCAGGGTGAGTGTTGAAGTGGTCAGAGAACTCATGCATGGTTATGTCCTCGTGATTATGGCCTCGCATGGTATCAAAGCCACTGCTATAAATACAGTTTAGTAACCTTGCGTGTCTTTGTACTTGGGTTAACGCCTTGCAGGCAGAGAGCAAGTTCACCCTCAGTCACTTTGGTGACTTGTGTGAAATATGGAATAGTGTAGCACATTGTCCTCTTGATTTACTGCCAGCATTACTCTGAACTAAATATTCTTCGCCTCTCTAAGAATTACTGAGCTATTTAGATATATATTCTGTTGCTGTAAACACAATACTAAGTTGTCTGATAGTGTCTTTCCTTTGTCTTATCCTTATTCCCTCCCTCTTACCCTACTTTTCTCTCTGATTGTTTGTGCTGTTTCCGTTTTTTGTTTTGTTTTTTTGAAATGGCTCCTTCTCTGTCTGTTTATTTCCCTCTGCATCCGGTCCTCCCTGTCAGCAACATGACGGTCACTTCACTGTCATCCAGCTGGTTGGCATGCTGCGTGGCATCGCCTCGGGCATGAAGTATCTGTCAGACATGGGCTACGTTCACAGAGACCTGGCGGCTCGAAACATCCTGGTCAACAGCAATCTGGTGTGTAAAGTGTCAGACTTCGGCTTGTCCCGAGTGCTGGAGGACGACCCGGAGGCAGCTTACACCACAACGGTACACCTGACACCTCAATACTCATCTCTCGTAAAACAAGCAGCTGCTACTGCTAATTTTTTACAGGTTTTAACAGAGCTTGTTGTATGTCACAACAGGGATTTTTTTTTTTTTTATTGTGCAGGGTTCACACAGGATAGACTGGTTCATTGATTTGGTCTGATGTGTCAGTGACATGTTGGGCGCGACTGTAAAAGGATTCGTTTTATCACAGATGTGTTTTTACATGGGAAATTACAAATCTGAATGCCTAAGGACTTTTGCTTTGACTTACCTGAGGCTACCTTTTAATCATCGATTTATAAAGATACACATCAGACACATCATGAGCAAAACAAGCAGTCAGCGCTGTGGCAGATCATCTCCACCTTGAAACTACACTATACCACTGACAGTTTCAAAAACATGGATACAGTTTCAGGGGTTTCTTATGTAATTAACCTATGAAACCAGTCCTGTCAATTTGCAGGTCGGGCCTTTTACGCATCATTATTCCCCTTCAGACTTGTTTTCTGGATCGAAGCAGAAGGTGTGAAAACAATAATATAGCGTTATCTAAGCCATTTTAATTCAGGAAGGGATTATATTCATTGGAAAACTTCTACATGTAAATACATAAAATAGAGCTTGTAAGGTTTTGATCAGTGACCAAAGAGGGACTTTAAGTGATTTAAGATGTAGTAGAACAGGGACATTCAGAGCCGAATCATAATTTATTTGATCCTGTGAAACAGAGGTTAGCTATCAGTGAAACGACCCTGCATAAATAAAGGTTAAAAAATCATTAATAGAACTCAGAGGTACCTTCTGAATCAAACATGTATTCTGTTTTTGAGTTGAAAAGCCTACAAGCTTAAAAACATTTCCAACAGTTCGTATGAAGTCTGTCTCCAACCATAGTTACAGTTTCATACAGGAAGCTGCCAAGCAAATGCAATGTCAGAAATACAAATTGATTTTCATGAAGTCTTATTTTCATATTTCACCTTTAGTCTGTTGCACTGCACAGTCATATCTGTGATACAAGTTGTTCCTCAATTCAGTGTTAGTCACTGCCAGTTGGCTGACTGTGGTCTGTTCTTGGCTTCGGTCGAGAACCTCATTAGAAGTAAAGATTGGAAGTTTTGTGCTGTGAAAAGCACAGGAGCAGCAGTAGAGGTCCTGCAACAAAAATTCACTTTACAGAGATCTACAGAAGGTTTACAGGATGCACCTTAACAGTCGTTCTGTGGCTGATCCTCCCTGTGTCACAGTATCGTAAAAACTGATGCATGAACCAGCATCCATAGTTTTGTGAAAGCTTTGCATCATCAGAAAGGTTGTTTTTACCACCACACTAGTACTAGAGATGAGCCAATACCTTATCATTGTTACTCTCAAACAGCTTCCATTGGAAATAATCCATTGGAAACCAAAAAGATTGTATCTACATACTAATACTATCTATGGAAGCCTGGGAAATAAGCGAACCGACGCATCACTCTAATCCTGCTTGATTAGACTGATAAAATTGTGACTTTTTCTTCCTTCACTCTGGAGGTCAGCAAAAGATGACGCTACCTTAGATTGCAAAAGTTAAACCTCCAAACTCTTGTGCTGAAAAGACAGTGTTCTGTAAATCTGTCTGAGCCCATGGTGACCTCCATTTCCTGGTTTGTATTGAGGTTTTTTGTGCGAAGAAAAGCTATGTTTATGGTTCCAAGTTGAACTTTCTGCATCACAAAAAAATCCACAGAAGGAAAGTGAAAGTTGAGGTAAGGTGAGAAGGAGAAAACTGTAGGCAATAAACACCATATTAAGAAAAGGAGACCATTTGTGACAGCAGTATTAATGAAATATTGAGCATCCTTTCACAGCCACTCTCTACAAGTAGCAACTCTGCTGGACAGCAGCGTTTGCAGGGTTGAGGCCACTGAGATGCTGAGATACATATTTTTTTTTAATAACTTACCAAATGCAGTACATGGAGTTCAGACCACAAGTATTTGGACAGTCACTCATTTTTAGTTCTTCAGGCTCTTGTGCTTCAGCGCATTCAATTTACAATAAAATAATGGATAATGCAGTGAAATGCAAAGTCTCAGCTTTCATTTGTGTCACAACACTGTATATAAGTGTAGAAACAACTTGTGTAGGAGGTTTACAGTGGCTTTTAAACACAATGCTCCTAAAGTTTAGAGGTGCAAAAGCAACTGGACAGATAAAGGTCACAATCATCATATTTAGTGTAGTAGAAGACTACCAAAAGAGATTTTCTTTGAGCTTGAACTACAACTGAAGTGGCCCACAGCTGTCCAAGAATCATTTAGTAGTCAAGTGTCCTTGAAATGTGGAGTCTATGTGTTAAGAGATTGTTTTTCACAGAATTCTTTTTAAAAATAACATAATTGTACTGCTTTGCTGATACTTCCATGTTAGTGTGAGTCTGTCCCTCAGTGCATAAGTTATGTTTATGTGTAAACAGGGTGGTAAGATCCCGATCCGATGGACGGCTCCCGAGGCCATCTCATACAGGAAATTCTCCTCCGCCAGCGACGCGTGGAGCTACGGCATCGTCATGTGGGAAGTGATGTCATATGGAGAACGGCCGTACTGGGAGATGTCCAATCAGGACGTGAGTATTATGCTCCAGTCCATTCATATGACAAAGAGACACTTAGACCGCTCTGTGAAAATGTTCTCTCGAGTTACAAAAAAATAACAACAAAATGACTCTTCACAGCTTTTGATGACGGCATGATTGTCTCTTCATCTCCTCTCTACTCTCCCTCCTCAGTTGCCATTTTACGGACTTGAAAAGTTTAAAGCCTGAAAGCTTAAAGTACTTTAATACAATGTGCCAGCTTTGATTAACTGGACCTTGAGGCTTTTTGATTTGGTGAAGTTGTTCATATCAGGGCAAAGGAGAATGTTGGCATCGGCGACTGATATCTTAATTAGTTTGATGGCTTTTTGTTTGTTAATTGTCAAATTTACTTTATTCGTATAAAACACAAGCATATTTGACACAAAAGCACACCAAGAGAATGTGTAACTCCAGCTACAGCCTGCATTGATCAGTCATACCACTGACAGCTCAAGTGAATAGCATTGTTTATCTTATTCTAAAAATGCTCCAGTTCGGATGGATGGATGGATGGATGGATAGATGGATGGATGGATGGATGGATGGATGAATGGATGGATGGATGGATGGATGGATAGATGGATGGATGGATGGATGGATGGATGAATGGATGGATGGATGGATGGATGGATGGATGGATGGATGGATGGATGGATGGATGGATTAGGCAGCAATTTATAGTCAGTTATTGAAGTCATTGCGTTGGAAGTAGAAAAATGTGTTACGTTACAATCTGAGCCACTTTGATAAGAACCACATTGTAATGGCTTGACAACTGGCTCAGAGCATTTCCCAAACGGCAGATCCAGTGAGGTATTCCCAGCATGCAGTGGTTAGTGCCAGCTAAAAATGGTTCAACAAAGGACAAACGATGAATCGGCGACAGGGCAGAGAGAGGATGCACTATGGGAGCAAGATAAGCCAACAGAGGCCATGTAAAGCTCTGGACAATGTTCTGCAAAAGAACCTTGGGTCTTGGCATTCATGAGGAGGCTACATTGAAATGAGACATTGTTACAGGCCATGTACATGTTTCCTGTTAGTAGTGGCCCCATAATGCTCCCTGCCACAGTATAAAAATTGTTCAGGAATGGTTTGAGAAACATGACAAAGAGATCAGTGTGTCCACAATCCCCAGACCTCAGTCTGATCGAGCATCAGTGAAATGTTCTGGAAAAACAAATCCAATCCATAAAGGCCCAACCACAGGACTTAAAGGTCTTAAATGATGCACTGCCTGATGCCACAGGATACCTTCAGGGGTCTGTGGAATCTGTACCTGATGGAGAGAGCTGTTTAGCGAACACAATACAAGCCATAATATTACAGCTGACCGGTGTGTATAAGATTCAATTTCAATCACAGTTTGTCATGTTGGTGACAGAAGTCCATCGTCAGTAATGTAACCAGGGCTTTAGAGATGCTGAAGGCATTACTCCCTTAGGAACAGTTGGTAGCTGCCAGCTGAATCTGGAACAAACTATCTTTTCACTTGAAAAAAAGATTTTGTGCACGATCCCTGGTGAATCAATTTGTTAAAAATCAGATTCAAAAGCTTTCAGATTACCCCCTAGGAAAATCTCATCAAGCTAAAACTGTGTCCAGATACCAAGTATTGCCTTTACCTTGTGTTATTTGTACAGATTTGACTTGTGGATCATACAATTTGTCTTTATTTACTCTGAACAGTTATTGCACTGATTGTATAAGCAGCTGGCCAAGAGTGTGTTATTAAGTGGCCTTTGTGTCTTTAGTCAAAATTGCTGTCAAGGCTACATTGCATATAGAACTAAACAAATACATTACAAGTTCTTTGTGTTGCTTTTGCTGTCATTTTTGTCTTTCCTGGTTGAGCTGTTTGACAAAGCTACATAAGCTAACTCAGAGGATATTCTGCGAACATGGAAGCGCTGCTAGTGTTTCAACTTACAAGGAATGAGCGTGAGTCATGTTTGTCTCACAAGCCTGATTCTGTAACCTCAACACCACAGCAACATTGACTTCTCAGATCACGTCCTGCTCCACTGAGTGAATTCTGAGTTTGTTTTCCATTTTATCTCTTAAAGTTGTTGCCCTTTCACCTGCTCTGTGACTGTTTACTCACATCAAAAACCTACCTCTGAGAGAGAGGAGGTTAGGAACAGAAACGCTGGTGAGATCCACACAAAAAGGATGAAAAAGATGAGTAAGAGGGAATAGAAAAGAGCAGTAAAGGTCAGAGGTTCAGAGGACTTGGGTCTAGTCGAGGGGGAGTTTAAAGCTGTGGATTCAGTGTGGCTGAGCAACCCGCTGATCCCTGGGCTGTGGTCAGGGATTGGAGGGACCACGATGGAAGCAGATCCATCCGTCTCTCCGCTGAGTGTGAAAGCTCCACCGTAATCCCTTCAACCCTTTACACACAGAAGCATACACATCTATACGCACACGCACACATTCACTAAGGTCCCAGGGTTTGGGGAGGATTTGTGCTGTTTGGGAATTGCTTAGAAGTGCTTTCCAAGGCAAAAGGCCAGCCAAGCCACAAAACCAGCCTTACACTATCTCATCCTGGTCAGCCACTTACCACTGCTCCCTGCAAAGATACATGTAGATAGTGCACTTTCCCATGGAGAAATGGAGATATACTGTATAGAGGTTATGCAGACTGTCCACTGAAATCATAAAGAGATTCACACTGGTATGTTACACATGTGGAAATTGGTTGGTAGTGCAGCGTGAGCACAAGAATAACAGACAGGATGACTCTGAGAAGTTACAGGTCAAATACAAGCACACGTTCTTCACTGCAGTTCTTTGAAACATTACGTTTAAATGCACAATTTATAACTTTGTGCTGCTCTATGAAAATATGACACTATTCTACCTTTGTATTTCCATGCTTAACTTCAACAGAAAATGTCACCACTTGCATAGAACAGTAATAATATTAATCGTATTAGTTCTTAAATGTCATAACACAGTCCTAGGAAATTTTGTGATACTCGAAAAGTCGAACCAATTCACAGAACTATCATTTTTTTATGCTTTTTAATGCGACCCTACATCCTTAGCAATACATGCCAATACATGTAATGATTTGATCTTGTGTGCTGCAATGTCACAGAAAAACAGCACTTTGGCTGTTCGAACCGCTCATGAGTAAACCGGTATGACGCACACTAAAGGTCTCACAGTTTCCAGCCAAATAGCGTATTTTCTAAGCTTAACACATTCTGACACTTCTGCATTTAGACTCCTTAACACATCCAACTATTTCTCCAGGTGATTCTGTCCATTGAGGAGGGCTATCGGCTGCCGGCACCAATGGGCTGCCCGGTGGCTCTGCACCAACTGATGCTGCACTGTTGGCAGAAGGAGAGGAATCATCGGCCCAAATTCACAGATGTTGTTTCCTTCTTGGATAAACTAATTCGGAACCCCAGCAGTCTGCTTCCACTGGTAGAGGATATTCAGAGGTACTTTATTAAAAGGGTTTTTTTTTGTTATGAAATGCACTTTAGAGTAAATTCACTGCAGGTTGTTTTAAATGGATGTGAGCAGGGAACATATTTTTCAGGCTCTTCAATCTGTGGGTGTGCTCTTACGTCAGAGCAGAATGTGAGAGTTATTGGAGTGACAATAAACACTGAGCTATGATAGGACAATTCTCCCGAATCCAGGCAAAGATAGAATTACTTCCCTTGAAAGTTGATAAATGCTTTTACTCCTACGCCTAAAAGTATCTCCAAATATGTGTCACTCTGAGAACTTTGTTTCATTTTCAAGTTTTTTTTTTTAACTCTGGGATGCTGTAAAAACACAAGTAGGATCTGATATTAACATTTTTTTTTCTTTTTCTCCTATCAGTCTACCAGAATCTCCGGGGGAGGAAATGGACTACCCAATGTTCATCTCTGTCGGCGACTGGCTGGACTCCATCAAGATGAGTCAGTACAAGAGCAATTTCATGGCAGCGGGCTACAACACATTGGATTCTGTGGCCAGGATGAGTATTGAGTGAGTAGACAAACCGTTATTTAAAGGCTGCTACTTGTGAATATCTTTTTGTTTTCTTTGTTAACATGTCCATATGGTGTTTTTCTGAAAAAGCAGTCAGAGCCATTGCTGAGCAGTGTACTGATGACAGAAACACGGATTTAGAAGACTGGAGTTTCCTACATAACAAACCTAATTAATCAAAGGGTCTTTCTGTATTATTGATTCCTCTTAAGAGTCCATTTAATGTATAAATGAATCACGTATGGCCGAATTACTCTGGAATTACAACTCGTCATTGTGAAGTGTAGAGTAGTTTTATGGTATTTGGGTTGAGGCATAGGTCAGCTGGTTTGTGTGTGTTGCAGCAAATAGCCATTTTAGAGCAAGAAGAGATTATTTTCATGGAAAAAAACTTAAAAATATCTACGTTTGGTGCAGAGAGACGAGTTTTCATGGGTTTATCAGTTGCAGAAGAGAGACTTTACTGACAAAACCCAGTAGCAGCCATGCTGATTTAAAGGCTCAATCCGCTAATTTCCCTTATGCTCGAGTTTTTTTACATTACTTAGTTGCCTTTATTGACATAGAAGTGTATGTTTTCTCAAGGTTAGAAAGGCTAGGGATGATTCTTGTGTTCATCCTTTCTGACCTTTAGAGTGATGAGTGGATTTTAAAGCACATCTGCCATATGTTCTATAGGCCACTGCTTTTTACCACTTACGCTACTCTGAAGGTCTCTAAGAGGAAATAAATGCTTTCGCTGTAAAGTTCTTACGCTTACAGTATAGACTAAAGTGTTTCTGTGTGTCTTTGCGTGCGTTTGTGTCTCCCTGCTCGGCCTAGAGATGTGAGGCGTATTGGTGTGGAGCTGATCGGCCACCAGAGGCGGATCATCAGCAGCGTACAGACCCTTCACCTCCAGCTACTGCACGAACAGGAGAAGGGTTTCCATGTATGAGGACACCCTCACACACAACCTGGGATGGACAGACAGACGGACCAGATGGGAGTGAAGTCTAGACCATGTGACAGACAGTCTACAGCCTGTGCCTGATTCTTAACCCCTCATACAGGAGGTCATTGGCCAGACTGCTCCAGCAGACTCCCCCCTGGTCCCACACATCCCATAGTAACAAACCTTTTCTACTATACACCCCTGACACAGTCTGCCTGGTTCTATTACAGCCTGATAGACTTTACAGACTGGCCCAGGCCCTCACTTAGGGGAATGTAATGCCTTGTTGCAACAGCAGTACTTGTGTGTGGAGCAACAATATCTAGAGATGTAGATTTGCAAATGTAATCTACTGAATCTTTGGACCTTTTTTCTTTTTTTTTTTTTTTTTGTCTGTTCATTTCTTGTTCCGAGTTATGTGCTCATGTAGCTGCTATCGGGTGTGCAATCGAAACATTTTGTCCTTTGAAAAAAAATATATATCCTCGATGATTTTTTATTTTGGAGTTTGATAATTTATCATTAAAAAAAGTTTATTTGGATTGCTTTAGTTACCCGCTCTCCAGAGAATCTGGTACACTAATACTTGAAGAAAGAAGCAAGAAGCAAGTTACGGAGATTTCTTGAATGTTTAAAAGTGTATAGACAAGTAATAATTATTATTATAACCTAATATCAATATATGTGCAGTCCTGTATGTGAAAGCCCTAGTAAATCTGGATCTTATCTAATTATTTTTTATCCAAATCAGCAATACAGTATTATGCAGTCACCTCAGTATCTCAGAGAGAGATGTAGAATTGTGCAATGAGAGAGCTCTTGTTGACGTAGAAACATGAGGCTCACACACCATCCACCTGTTTTTATTCTGTTCTAAGCTAAACTCGCAGAACCGGATCTGTTGATTTCAGATGAATAACCATACAAGTCTATTCTGACAGTTTTTAGCAACCGGTGTACTCACAGTCATGTGATCAGCCCAATTTTTTTTTAAATTATTATTATTATTTTTGAATTGTGAATGTTCTACATTGCCTGAAAGTACACAATCTCCACTGTCTTAATATATGAATGTTCACAAAACTTAGCTATAGATAGGAGATGTTTCAAATTGTCTGGAAACTTAACATGGACTTATATGGTTCTTCAGAATTTGCTGAAATCCTTTCATATCATTGTTTCTTTCTACTTTTTTGCCTGGACACACACACACACACATACAACACAGGCAGCAGTTTGCACTTTTGAGACAGTGGGCTCAAGATGTCAGAGGAGATTAGTCTAGATGGGTTTCACAGAGCAGGTGTATGCCAGCGTTGTGGTCTTGTAAAGGTTGTGGTATTGTGGCAGTAAAGGAACCCAGTGTACATAAACATAGTCTGAAATGAATAATTTCCTGATCTGCAGTAGATAATGTCATGTTGCCAGATGTTTGCCATTGAAATCAACATTTTCTTGAGTAACGTGAATATGAAGCGCTGCAGAATATAACTAGTTAGTTGAGTCGGAGGCAGCAGAAGTAGCTAAAAGCTGGTTGACGGAAACTGTTGAGAAAAAAAAAACAGGCAGTAGTGTTAGTTTTGTGTTGGTGAGGACAGAACTGTGCAGCAGAGAGACTATGAGGAAGGCGGAGAGAGAACCAACATAAACAGCAGCATCATAACTTATCATGTGTCATCGACAGTAACAAACACACATGCTCAGACACACACAGAACAAACACACACAGAATGCCTTACAGTCTGTTCAACATGCAAACACTTTATAGTGGTTTCTAAGTTTCAGTGCAGTCACAGGACCTAGCCATTAGCTTGAATTGTACCAGAATAACCACCCCGTCCACTGATGCGGGTTTTTTATTACAAACTGGAGCTCAATGATTAATGTCAAGGGCGAGACTGGATGGAGAGATGATCTGTGCCTTTCGGTCACAGCGTGGTCATGCGTCCGGAACGGTGCACGCACACATCAAAGACGCACACACATTTGCACACACACGCGCTCACAGTCACCAACCCCCTCTACAGGATACGGAGATTATCAGATGCTGTTTGTTTAGCATGTTCTACTGCTGAGCAATGTTAGAACGTTCTTTTGTACAAAGTACAAGTATACTTATAATTCTTGTATTTTATTTTTCTATAATTTCCAAAGAGATGTTGTAGATCTTGCACACTGTAAGAGGCAGTTACAGCGAATATTTATTTGCAAATAAAGATGAACAGTTCTGGTGGTTGACTGTTCATTCAGTTTTGTTGCCACGTGTAACTTGGGAGAGCAAACAGAGCCGACAGAGAGTGATTCAAGTGTTGTTTTCAGCTATAAGATGAGGCGGAAGAAACCTCACCAGCCTTTCTTCACCTTATTAAAGAAACTTCTGTTAATATATAACTTAATTTGACAAAGCTAAATCTCACAAGATCCCTTAGCCTTGACTTTTTCATGGAATCATTCGCTCCAAAAGATGGAGCTGTTGGACCACTGAGCAGCTCCAGAGCTGCCATGTGCGAAGTGTAATTGAAAGTCCTGCTATCACTGGGAAAATCTAAGATGGGATATATAATTTACAGATTGAGCAAGCTACATTCCCTCTGCTTGGAGTTATCCTCATCACGTCTACATATTTTACTAATAAAGTTACATTTACAGGACTCAAAACATGTTATATGACACTATAGTTGCCAGATTTGAAATGGGAAACTTCTTCTTTATTGTACTGTGATTTTATGTTTGTATATTTATTATTTTTTCTATTCCATTAGAACACTGTTTCACAGATGGGTCAAATTAGGTTGTGAAGCACCACCAAGTGAGGGTGGTTGCATATATTAGGCAAGCAGGAGATGCAGAGGATAAGTTGCTATCGCTGAGTATATGTGAGCTTCTGTGCCTCCACGGGGCCCATAACAAGAGGGGGGCCCTCAGAGAGATAAAGTGTTGGAGTAATAAATCAAACACCCCAGGATGGGGGGCCTGGCACGCTCCATACTCCACCATCAGGTCACTGGGAGGTTCACTGAGCTTAATTCGCCCTAATAGGATTACCTGTCACAAGCTGGCATGCCCAGGCAGCATCTCAGCTTGTGACACTGTTCACAGCAAGTAGCCGGGAGCAAACTGTTCACGGTTATGTTTAACATTCATGTTGGTTTTAATGAGAATTTGTAAATGTAACACATTTAATTCCCAGCAATCAGACCATCTATGGGGTTATGTGTTGTAAGATTTAAATGGTGTAGCATCAGACGCGTGGAATGGGGCTGCTGGATAAACTGTCGGGCTGGCTCGGCCTGAGGAAGAAAGAGGTCAACGTTCTGTGTTTGGGACTGGACAACAGCGGCAAAACGACCATCATCAACCAACTCAAACCAGCTAATGTAAGTTCACGACACTGAGCTTCAGCAGCTGGGCATTTTGATGTCTTGTTAGAAGGATTGTTGTGGAATTGACAGTGTTTGTAGTCCTGCCATGGGGACACAGACATAAATCTTCTAAAACCGTGATAATTTGGGATACATCTTGTAAGAAGGCCTGTCAAAATCTTTATTTCACTGCAATCATTCCCTGATTGCTTGTTTTCAGCATTCGAATCATTTAGGCCCTTTGTCAGAAGACTGGAAACATGTTAGTCAGGTAAAGCCCGTATTATCCTTTTCTTATATCGTTTCCTTGTTGACATACTTTTGCCATTACTTGTCTGTTTCTGTGTGCTTGTATTGTGTGGTGGTGCAATGCAGGTACAGGCGCAAGAAATAGTCCCGACAATTGGCTTCAACATTGAAAAGTTCAAGAGTTCAAGGTATAATGCAAATGACATTTGATTAGTTTACAGCCAAATTCTAAATAACTAATCCAGCACTTTGTGTCACTCTAAGCTCTTTTGTCTCCTCTGTCTCTCTCTCTGCATGCAGCCTGTCGTTCACAGTCTTTGATATGTCTGGGCAGAGCAGATACAGAAACCTATGGGAGCATTACTACAAGTAGGACACACAAACACGCACAGCATGACTGTCACTGATCAAATGTTGAAGCATTTTATCACCGCTGTGTCACTTACGTTTTTTGTGTCTTCTGTAGAGAAAGCCACGCCATCATCTTTGTCATTGACAGCGGTGACAAACTGAGGATGGTTGTTGCAAAAGAGGAGCTAGATACACTTCTTAACCATGACGGTATGCAATCCCTGCAATTCTGTTTTACACAGTTTGAAAACGGTGTGCCTGAAAAATTTTAAATACTTGCAATTTACAAAGGGAAGGAGTAAAGTGGAAGAAAGGCTATTTAAATTAAATATTTTCTCAGAATATTTGTCTTGAGGAAACTTACAGCCTCAAGTAGTATTTTTGCCATTTAAGAAAAGTATGCAGTAACACATTTCACTGACATTAGTAGTAGTATTAGGAATGTCATGGTCTCGACTGAATTGTTGTCACATTTAAAAATAAATCTAAGTAACAAGGAAAATGCAGTGTTTATGTATTTTCAGTCCAGTGGAATTCTGTATTTTTAAAAGTGTTAAATAGCCACATAAACTATCAGCTTCAGTCCTGAACTGCCAGTATCAGCACTGAAATCCCTTAACTGTAAAACACGACATCTAAAATTTAGACAAAAATTGTCCTATTGGTAGCTGATGATCTTTACATTTTTCTTTTTATCCAGATATCCGCATCAAAAAGATCCCAGTATTGTTCTTCGCTAACAAGATGGATCTGCGGGACGCAATGTCTTCTGTGAAGGTCTCACAGATGTTGAGTTTGGAGAACATCAAAGACAAACCCTGGCACATCTGGTAATATATCTGTCATCCTTAAGAAAAGCAGAAAACTATGTAAGACGTTAAACATTTTTCAAGCACAACAGGAACTAGCAGTAGTTTAGAAGGAAGTGAACTTGGATTACACTGACTGAACTGAACCAACCCCATCATATCCTCTCCTGCAGCATTTTCTGCTTTCCAGGTTACAGCTTAAAGTCTTAAACGGAGACAGTAAAGCGACCAGCATGTTTACTTTCTGGTTACTTCCTGGATCTGCCTATTTGACTTCTCCATGGCTCATAGGTTAAACATTACTGAGAGGCACGGAGACATGTAGTTATCCAAAAGCCTGGCTCTCCTTCATACATGTGTTTTCCACCTTGTTTACTCATTAGACAGATGGGAAGCTGATGGATTAAGAGCTAGACAGCTTGGAACGTCCAGGATCCAAGAAAAGTCAAGAAGAAAGTGAATGTGTGCCACAAGCAGATTAACTCCTCGACATCTTATTTTTCAGTGCCAGCAATGCTATCAAAGGAGAGGGTCTACAGGAAGGTTTGGACTGGCTACAAGGTAATATGCCTGTTTAGTACGTTCAATAAAACTGTCAGACTGGCACAAAACGAAAAAGGGGGTTCTCAGTATTTAAATGTTATAAGTATCTGGTTCCTATAAGCTACTCATACTAAATTGTGTGTTGTTTTTTTTCGTACCTATAGAACAAATTGCACAGTAAGTATCATGAAGATGTTAATATGTGAAGTGATTGTCATAGATTGGATTTCAGTATCTGGATGGGATTTAAATCATTGCTGGCCAAATAAACAGGGTATTTTGGACTGTAATTAACCCTAAATATTTATTTTTTTAAAAACCATGGTAAAGATATAAATCCTGTCCACATCAGGCTTTTGTGTACTGTACACCATAGATACTTACTTGTGGTCTCTCCTTGTGTTGTGTCCACTATTATTAGATGGTTTTTTTCATTTGTGAAAAGTTCTTTTTTATATCCGAACCCTTAGTAAATCATGAAAATAGAACACAACCTGATTCCATTGGGAAAAAATGTTGTTCTTTCACCAGATCATATCAAAACAATGAGCACATGACTGACTGAAATGCCTGTGAGCATGCAGTGGGATGCGGTACCTGGACCTCATTCAGCGTTTGCAGTTTTCATCACACTTGATGTTGTAGGCCTTAAATTTCAATGTCAAATAGCAGTATTTCCTGTGTGTGCTACACCTTTAAGACCATATTTACCTTGCAAAAATATGTGATTAGTGTAATTTGTATGTGATTGTTTAAAGCGCCCCCTGATAGGTACGAATATACTGTAAATCCTTCTGTATACATTAACATTTAAACGTTTTTTATTTGAAGCTGCTTCTTTTTTATCCTTTGTTAAGATGCTTTGTTTCATCTATTGAACTATTTTTCAAAATGCTGTCATTGCTGAATATTGTACTATCTTCACATTAATAAAAGCTTGTTATTTGCTGAGTGTACGCTGTGTTTCGTAAGAGATCAGTCACAAAAACATGCCTGAGAAACAATGAAACAAAATAAATCCAAATTGAAAATGTCAGTTTATTGAATAACAAAAATATTTCTCCATTCTGTCACAGCTATATTTAAATAGAGGTTCAATGTGAATAGTCAAATAAATAATGCTATTGTTAATGAATAAATATTAAATACTGTTAATAAAAGGTAATATTCAAGATGGTTTCAGATCAAGATTGTAAAACTTTGAGACAAACGTACTGTTTTTATGAACGATGCTATTTTCAACAGCTCTCTTTTTAACCAACAAGTGCAGTGCTGTTTACGAACCATATCTACCCTCTGCTTTCTCTGAAATTAAAACGAACACATAAGTGCTCCCCATGTTCAAGTCTGTTTTCAGGACCTGTTTGATGCTGCTCTTGTTGTAAAGGCCCATCTCATTTACTTCATTCGTTAACCCCCTTCATTTTTGACTTTGTTTCTTCCCATCTCTTCTTTCACTCTTCATTACATCTCTTTCAATCTGTGTAATTCCTGCTGGAGAAACATGTGGATGAAATTAGTGTGGAAGTGAGCTCTGGAGTCCAGGAGGATACACAGGGTCGGGAAAATCTCTCTATCTTCAAAGTGGTTGCCTGGAAACAGATAACAGTTTTATTGACTTTTCATAACATTTCAAGGATGTGTCGCTCTACAATCATTGGCTTTTTTTAGGTGGTATTGTCCCTTACTCACCACGTTCATTAAACACATATCAGGACTTAAAAGTAGCAGAGTTTTTCCACATATCTACATGAGCAGAAAGCCCTCGAGTTGTATTAAAAATTTACGCTGGATGCAATTGGAGACAAATGAAGGTCTGCTGCAGGTGACAAAATGGAGATGAAAACATATCCATCCAAGCTGAAAATATTTTCAGTAAAATAAGCAAAAATAACGAGTTCCCAGTAAATGCCGTCTGTCTGAGGTGTCTCACACACACACTGCCACCTGTCAAAGCATAGTTTCAAAACAAGCTACTTCACACTCAAGGCCAAATCAGTTTCTGTCTATATCAGCCATGCTTACACACTCCCCTAACAGAACTGAGTGTTTCCCTCTATATACAGCTGGTGTATCGTATCAATACAGTACATAATACAGTCTCTTCACTTCCTGATTATACATCGTAACATCTGTAAAATTGAATCTCCCTGTCCCTCAACATCGTGGACACAATGTTCATAAACAGTTTTATCCTATTACCTTTCATAGATTGTTCTTTGTAGCTTCTTGGTTACTGCTTCTATTTTTATTCACTAAGTTCAGCCTCCACATCTTCTACATGTGTTTTACCTTGTTTGACCTCAACCTGTCCTGTTTGCTCAGTCGTTATTTATACAATAACCAAGGAGAGTGGTATTATATTACTGACGTAAGGTGTCCGTACGGATTCATGTTATCCCAACATATCCCAATTTTTGGTGTTCAGATAATAATAAAGAACTAAAGGAAATAAACTTTACTCTCCAGAAAGCTGCACCACCTCACCTGCAACAGAAAACTCAAAGAATTCCCTGGTGACTTCTGAAAACATGTTCTCCAGTTGTTGGATGAAGCACAATTTCTCAGGAACTGTGCTGAAGACCTTGCTGATCTGCTGCACCAACTTCACTGCCCAGCCCATGTGATAGCCGTCCTTCTCACACACCTAAGGGTGAAAGAAATGCAAGGCAGAAAACTTCACAAATACAACTTTTTTTCTCTCAGGACAAGTCAAGGCTTATATAACACAATCAAAAATAGAGGACATTGACCCATAGTGTTTTACAAATGCTGCCATAGCTTTAATAACTTTACAGATTCAATTAATGAAATTAAGAATGCGTTAACTGGCATGGTTTACTGTGTCTGCTTTTCCTGCAATAAGAAATCAGAATGGCCATGGGCGATTTCAATCCAAATCCTCGGAGGTTAAAAATAAAATCCATTAGCAATATTGATTACAGAGAAGAACTACTCTCTCAACAATGATTAAAAAAAGATTACTTTTTGTAAGGGCTAAGAACAAAATTTGTTTGAATTAAAGTTGTTATACGTGCAGTTAGAATATAACTACCCAAAATCAGAACCATGGACAGCACAAGTGGTTCCTCATGCCAGGAGAGCAAATACTAGTATCAATACATATTACTGTTCTAATGACATGAGATGGATCCGTGACGCAGTACAAATACTCAGCATGATGTTAGCATGATCATCTCAAAGCAATAAGTGTTGAGCTGAATCTCAGGAAATGGAACTAAATACTACACTTCCCAGAATGCACCGGCAGCAGCAAAGAGGTGCTTGACACCTGAGCAGTGATCACTGATTTAGAGCACCTGGGAAGTACTGGGGGAAGCTCAGTCAGTCAGCCAAACAATCTTCAGAAGAGAAAGACACGAGGAAAGAATAAAGAAGATCCAAGTCCATTCATGGATTCAGTCCAAAGACACCAATGGTTGGTGAAATGTTTATTTGCTTTCTTGGTGGTTTGAAATGTTTCTTGATATGGCCAAGTTTATGTTAACTGCTCACTGTGTGATTGGTTAATAAAAGCCTGCAGCATTTACTCCATTTTTATGTCAAATGAGTTTGAATTAAGATGTTTCATTTTGAGTTTAAGTAAAAATATAGAAAATATATATGTTCTGTTAAATGTTAAAACTTTACTAAAATGTTGGTTATTCTTTATTTGGTTTAAAAAGGTTTAGGTGATTGATTTATTTAAATGGTTAAGTGACTAATATGTCAACTTTTTGGTTCTGTGTTTGATGGTGTGAACTTTGTTTCTCTGTCTTTAAAGGTTTACAACCTATTGAAATATCATGACCGACAAACTAAAAGGAAAATAAAAGTTTGAGTTGGAAATTTGAATTGAGTTGTCCTCGCGTCCTTTGGAGGGAAAGAGAGGTGGACTTGACAATAAGGTCTTAGATCTGAATCTTGGCCATCGTCATCTCAGAGTGTTTCCTCATGTTGGTTTCCATCCAGTAGAATTATAGCAATGTTTCTGCCCAAATGGTGTTCTCTGCCTTTTATTTTGTGCATGTTTAGTCAAGCTTGAGCAACAGATCAATTAAGAGCCAATCATATGCTAATGTACCCAGCTAACCATAAATGAGGCTTAACTTCATCAGTTTCATTTTTTCTACTTGGCAGAGGCTAAAATATCTAGTATTCTTACCAGTACGATGTAGACGATGAGTCTCGAGATCTCAGTGAGTCGCCCACTGAGGGCCTTGCTGGCCAGAACAGTGTAGCAGAGGTTGCTGCCACACAGCACTAAAAGACGAGCTATGTTCTCCACATGCCATGGTTGAGGAATAACTGGTGAAGAGATAAAAAAAACATAACTTTAGGGAGTACTAGCGATTAAAAAGCAACATTAGTTTTCAGTTTAAATCAAGGTATTGAAGTGTTTAAATAAGATTTAGCTTTGAAGTAAAGACATTCACTGGGGCAAAAGATGCTGTAACTGAAGATTGCCAGAAAAACAATACGTAGTGCTGTTTTGATAAAGAAATCATTCTCTACAGGATTATACTAATTTCTTTATTTTTTTTTTTTATCTAGGATTCTGTAACCCTATTGTGCATGTCTCTGGGTTGTGTGGCATTAAAACATTTGACAACCGCTGACGTAATGTACCAGTGAGTTCCTCCAAGACTGCCAGCATCGAGTCAGTGTTCCAGCCTTTGACTTCTACTTGGCCGAAAAGCTCGAGGATGGCCTTAGCCAGGTCCCACAGAGCACTGTGAGGTAAACCCCTCTCCACCAGATCCTGCCAGCCGAGAGAGCCTGCACGGAGGAGAGCATCTTACTCATTTAACGCATAATGTACTGCATCACTATGGAAAAAAAACAAGCTGAATATAGAAAGCATAATTGTCCAACACCAGTGCAAGCTACTCTGGTGTGCTCTACTACAATACCACACAGTGGACAGTTTATTGGGGTCCATTATTTTTGTGCTATAGATTTAACTACTGAGCACTTGCAGTTGTTTACGCAAATAGCCTTACATTATCCATTTGAATTAAAACTTTAAATGGCAAAAATGGCAACTTTTTGAGGTTAAAACTCAGCACATGTAATTATATAAGACCTAATTATATAACATCAAATCATATAGCTCATGGATATAATACAAACAAATTAAGAAACTTTCCATCTGGTTACACCGTGAGTGAGGCCGCCATACTCAATGCCCAATGTACTACAAAGGTTAAATTAATCAATTAACGGATAAAAAAAACTTATTTTAAACACAACAAAACTAGCCCAATAGACATGTTTTCATCAAGTCAACATCAATTGATTTTTATGGACTCTTCTGTATAAAAGATACTCACCCTCAGGCCGTAGCGGTCCGTAGAGGATGAACAGTAAGTGAGCCTGGCTGACCATTGGCAAAGGTTTCAGGAGCTGCACGAGCCAGAACTGATGCTCTACCTGATTCGGTTGTGGGTCCAACAGAACCTGACGGCAGAACAGACGAAGCTGTAGCTCCTGGTGCCACTTTGCCCCTGCAGACAGACGTGCAAACAGATTTATACACTTTTGTAGCCTCAAAAGACTGCCATAAAGCTCAAAAATATCCAATCAATCAATCAAATTGTATTCGTATAGCACCTTTCATTAGCTTAAGCACAGTCCAATGTGTTTCACAGATGGTGGATGAGTCAGAAATAAGACAAAATGAACAGATAGAAAAGATTTAAATGACAAAATGTTAAGATAAAATACTAGAATAAAAATTAGATAAAAGCTGAGGTAGTTTTAAGTTTACGTGTGAAGATTTCAACACTTGCTGTTGCTCTCAGGTCCTCCCGGGTAAAGAAATTTATAAACTAATACATAAAATGATGGGCATTCAATATAAGGACTTTAAAACGTGTGTACTGTGTTCTCGCTCTCTGGTCTTGTTAAGCACTCGGGCCACATACTTCTGAAATAGCTCTAGATGGTTTGTAACATTTTAAGGAAGACCAGACAGCAGAGCCTTACAGTAGATCAGGATGCTCAACACAAAAGCATTTTTAAGTTTCTCTGTGTCACTCAGAGAGATAAATCGTCGTGCTGTCGTAATATTTTTGATGTGATAAAAGGCAGATTTGAAGCAAACCCCCATGAGCCTTACATTTCAAATCTGAGTCAAGGATCACAGCAAGGTGGCCTGTGGGGAGTCCAAGGAAATTTTAGAACCAATGAAGCTGTAAAAAGGTTTGCGACACCCTGACAATAAACCTAAAATACATTTGTCAACGGTAAAAGCCCCAGAGTTTGACAGCAGCTCTTAAGTCCTTCTTACTTCATCCCTGTGCAACATTTTTAACTCGGTGTCTTTGCTGATGTTTTTTTAGCCATTCACATTTAAAAACCACTCAGGGAGTCATGCTTGTCATTAACTTCAACACCATGGATCTGACCCTGGCGGAGTGAAATAAACTGTCTACAAGTACTAAGAACCGGACATGGTGGCTTTAACAGAAAGCACGGCTTGTTATCTATCTTGCACCGTCCTCTTCTACATTCAGCAGCATTTTCACACACAGAAACACACACCTGGTTTTGCAGTGATTACAGCTCCAATTTTCTGCAGCAGGTTTGTCAGCTCACAAAGGAAGTTGAACACTCTGTGGCACTCCAGCTCATCCCACCCTGCAATCAGTGTCTGTAAAGGAATCAATATAAGACCCCTTAATATTTTGTATATTACCATAAAATGTCCTAATTTGCCAATTTCATTTTTTACTGCCAATATGTTTATTAAGCATCAGGATGGAACACAAAGGTAGAGAAACACGTCATAAGCCAAAAGTTTTCCAAGCTAATATATTCAGTGTTTCTACTATTATTTTTTCAGTCTTTTCAGCTCTTATTAATTAGGTGTCTTAGGTGATGATATGTTGTAAAGTCAAAACCAGCTATTCTTTGCTATGGCTTTTATCAGTTCGTGGTATTTCACCGTGTCACAACACTGGGCTGTGACAGCATGATATGCTAAAAAGGTTATCTTTAAAGGAGGATGTCTTCAAGCTTTATTAATTCATTAAATATGAATGCATAACACTGTGTTCATCTGCTCACAGCTGCACCTGATTTGTCATTTCCTTTAATTACATTCATAGTCTGGAATCTGTACATGAGGCTCCCTCACCTGGAGGAAGACTCCACAGCTGGAGAAACCAATGCAGTCTGGTGTTAAACAATGCTCCAACATGAAGCAGGGAATCTGAAACAAATCAGTGGTACATTGTTGGTGAATGTCAATAAATATTAGAATGTAACAATATTTTGTTTCAGCACTAGGACCAACAACGTGCATGATATAAACTATTTTACTGCTTGACAGACTGGTTGTCAAAACTATTTCATACTGGGGAAAAAAAAACTCTTTCTGTCAAGCTAAAACCACAGTTAACAATCACCTTAATTATTTTGTCAGTGTGTGCACCTTTTTGAAATTGCTGTATTCTATGGTTCAAACCCTTTAAATGTGCAAATTTAACTTACAAACCAAAGAACGTGCTTCAGTAGTGTCTGTCTCTGTCCTCTTATCCTTAGTAAAATTAAAAAGACTAAAACACTGAACAAATCACACCAATCTCTGCTTGCTTCACCTCTCTCCTGTCCTTTTCTTACCTGTGAAAACCTGCCAAGGATAAACTTTAACCTGTCCTTTGTTGGTAGTAACAGGGTGCACCTCTTAAACAACAAACCTAGGACATCAAACACAGAAGCATATTATCAAATTGAAAATAAATCTTAGCCTCCTCATCCATAGTACTGTGTGGTAATCATTTAAGTGTATGGCAGGAGGATTTTAGCAATGTGCTTGAAACAGGTCAACAGGTGTGGAGCAGTGACGAGAGCTATACAAAACAGAAACAAAACCTTCATTAAAATACCCAGGCTCCTGTAGTGTTCAATAGTGGATCTCTGTTCAAGGCAGGAGGGCTGATGAAAGCGTTGGATGATGGTTTTGTTCTTCCAGGCTAAGGTGGAGATGTAGTCCACAACATTTCTTGTAATGTCCTTGGACACCATGCTGAGCACACTGATGTCCAGCACTGTGAAACACACACATGCACTTCAGCATCAACTCAAAATGTGTTTCAATGAACCTGTTCAAGTACAAAGACAAAACTAGAAAATGTCTGAAGAAATTTTGAATGTGACAGTGCACTATAATTTATAGAAGTGTATATTATTTTGAAAAAACAGCATATAGTCTTTGGGAAGAGTGACGTAATGTCACCTGCTCTAAGTAAGCAAAAAAATCTGAATTTTACAAAAAAATTATAAAACTTAAATTGCAACTACACAAAACCGTAAAAGATATCAAAACACAGATTTATACTAAAAGCATACAAAGTCTTGTGACCTGTTTAAACTCTGAATGTGGTTTCTACTGTAAAATATGCTAGAGGTACAGGGTTTCAGAGATGGTTCAGTTTTGACACTATGTCCAGCCGACTTCACATTGGTTTCAATGGGGATTTTTAATGCAGTTTTTTAAGAATTTTGGAAAAACCGAACCACAAATCGCTACCAAAACTCATAGGACATCATTCCTAATAGAGCAGCATGTGTTGATGTATAATTTGTATGGGTTTTCTGAAAGCTGCGGGACGAGTTACACACCAAAAATTATATCAGAAAGACCTATAATAAGAATAAGCCCAAGGACTAGCAATAAGTGTGCTTCAATGCTTATGCATTGGCACATTTAATTAAAACTTCCCTTTACTTCAAATTGTCAAGGTTGAAAGGTTAAGTTAAAGATTTTTTTCAAAGGAATGCCAATTCTAGGACTTGAAAAAACAGTTTCCTTTAGGTAGTCATTACTGAAAAGAGATTATTGCAGGGAGTACTGTAGAAACTGTGATAGGGGTAATTATTTGTCTGTATTGCTTTCATAGCTGCTTTTAGCTACATCAAACCGTCTCAACATGTAAACACAAAGAGATGCAACTATTAACTGACTGACCATTAAATGGATCGCCAACTATTCTGATAATCCATTAATTGCTTGAGTAATTTTTAAAGGAAAAAGGTCCAAATTTTCTGACTCCAGTATATTAAATGTCAATATTTTTTTGGTTTCTTTACTCCTCTAGGATAGCAAACGGAATATATTTGGGGTGTGGACAAAACAACACATTTGAGAAACAGCAATCAACATTTTTCACGCTTTGTCTGACATTTTGTAAACAAAAAATTTTGTCTATTAATCCAGAAAATAATCAACAAATGAATCAGCAATGCAAACAGTCATTATTTTTAGTCCTAGATTATAGGCAATATTATAGTATTGTTTCTGATGTTCAGGCTGTATGTGTTAAGTGCATCTAATATCCTTGTTTAGACTGTAATTAGCATGCTTTATTGATGGGTTTTACATACAAAATAAAGATAGATAGATAGATAGATAGATAGATAGATAGATAGATAGATGAAAATCTGCATTATATGATTTGAATTACCCTTTTAAAGCAATTTCGGCTAGTAAAAGTTCCTGGATTGGTTAATGTAGAACAAAGAACAGTTATAATAATATTAATGAAGAAAACTGCAGTCAGTTTTTGACAGACAACCACCACTTAGATCTGACCAGAGCGAAATCAGTAGTATTTTGTTTTTGTTTCTATATTCCCCTTGAAAGGGAGCAGTAATTACTTATACACAGTGAGGATGATAAAAGCTGTGGAAAGGTGGTGTTAGATGGTCAGTCTGACACCCACCGGACAGTTTATCAAGGATCATGCCGAACACCTCTGCAGGAACTCGGTGGAAAAAGCTGCCGCTGGAGGCGCTCTGGCTGCGGGTCATGACGGTCCTGACCGCTGGGTCGTGATGAGTCTTCTTGTAACGCTGGGATTTCTTTGTCCACTTATACTTGCCAACGTTTCTGGCTGCTTTCTTGACCATTGCCTCCACCAGTTAATTGCCTATAATTTTTAAAAATGCAGGAATTTTGGCTTGGAAATGAGAAAAAACTACTCGTGCTAACCTAGCTAGCATGAGACCTTCAGCTAATGCTACAACCTGCTAGCTAAACGGAGCTCCTCGCAAACTACGCTTAACTTCCAGATTTGAAGAGTCGCAGTCTCAAACATTTAATTAACAGGAAAACGTGCTAACTTTAGAACAATACCTTACCAGTTCTGTAAGTAATGTCAGCAGCAAAACGTCGGACGTGAGGTGAAGGCAGCTAGCTCCTTACCCTGTCTGTGTTTGGGAACACATCAGGAGATGGCGGCGCGAAACTGCTTTCTTCTAAGCGACAAGGACGGAAAACTAGTAAAACAGGGTAAGTATCCATTTAAAAAAAAAAAAAAAACAAAAAAAAAAACTTTGGAAATGTTGCTTAAGTTACAAGAAAAGCCACAAAGTGTTATGACTGAAGCAGAAGTATAACAAAAAAAAAGCTAATTGTGAAAAAAATGTAATGTGTTATGTGCAGTTTGGTAGCAGGACTATGCAGCATTTATCCTCATCACTTCCGTGTTAGCTCTGTGCTAATCCTAGTAATGTTAGTGATGGCATGTTTATTTAATGGAAGCAAATGGAGACAAGAGATTGCGTAATATGCAACTTAAAAGTTTTCCTCAGTTATACAGTTCAACTATTTACAAATATATAGTCCATATGAATAATGGTATATAGTTATAGTTAATTATGTGAGCCACAAAAACCCCCTCCTTACATTCTCTGCTGCCCAATATATGTATACAGTCAGTTTTAATTCCAGGTCTCTTTTTGGATAACAGTTTCCCTGCTTATCTTTAAATGGCATTAAAATTACTTAACTGGTGCAGTATGCTGATGCTTTGATAGCAGATTTTTTTCTCATAATGGTCATTATCCAAAATTAAATGGCAATAATTAAACTGAAATAATTCAAACTGTGTTATCTATCTTTCACGTTGCAGTTAAAGTCAGAACAACAATATTTGAAAAGAAAGTTAATATTATGCAAAAGGAGCAAGTTGGTATCCATCAAAATGACCCCTGGGGTAAGATAACTGCCTTCTTGGGATTTATTCTTTAAATTTTCTTTTACAGTTTTAAATTTAGTTAAATAATAACAAAGTTGTATTTCTTCATTAGGATTTAATTACCCTCAAAATTGTTTTCACTTAAACATAATTGTTATGTACTGTACATATTGATATAAGTTAGTTTTTTTTTTTTTTTTTTTTTTTTTTAAGAAAATGCAATTATTTTCATCAATTTTCATCCGATTTATCACAGTAGCACCATCAACTATTGGCTTTATTATCGCACTAATATTTTTCACAACACACATTTTGATGTGTCATACAGCAGCAGGAAAAACACCTTCATCTGCATGTGGAAGGTCCTACAAATGTATATGTTGATTCATGTTGGTCATGGCCACAGACTAAGTTTCTGACTTATCAGGACACTGAAGGGAACAAAGGCATTAATTGTTTAATCAGATGGCAAAATATAAAACTTTAATCAAAAAAATGTGCAATTACATTGGACTTACTTTGTCAAGGATTACTACTTCATTTTGATTAAATCTTGAAAGTATAAAAATTTTAAATTTATTTTCACTTGTGGAATAGTCAGTACAATGGCAGTGTCTGTCAGTACTGTTTTTTTTTTTTTTTTTTTTTATAGAGGTAATTTGTTTTGAACAACTGCAAATTCTGATATGTAAAATACATTCTATTTATATTGGAAATGTTTTGAGATGTTTACACATGAAAAATAGTATTTGTACAATTCAAAATTTAGTAAATTTATCCTTTCAGCACAAGGTGCATTATTTTACAAGTCTGATTTTGAAGTGAAGTGTTTATCACCAGTATTTAGATTGGATTAAATTTTTTGTTATTATAACTGCAAAAACTGCCATGAAGTGATTTTCAGTAACAGATGACATTTCAAAGTAATCTCACCCAGTCTTGGTTATTATTTCCATCTGTGCTTTACCTGCTGTGAAAAGCCAGAATGTCAATCCGGTACTGTTTGTCCACGCACTTGTTTTTGGCTGATTAGTGTTAATCATCTGCTGTCACTGTCAGGACAGGACATCTGTCACTTTTGTCTTTACTTCTTAAAGTTTGGTGGCCTCCCCTAAGTCCCACTGGACCTGCCAACCTCCTCTTGAGCAGATAATCAGCCACTGACCAGAATGACCTATAAATCTGCTAGTTTGTATTTTTATTTGAGTTTTGTGCACTATCTGTGCATAGACTGCAGTCAAGGTAGACAGTGCAGCTTTCAGACCACAGGATGGCCTGTTCTACACACATTTACTCTCAGTTTGTTCCACAGTGTGCAGCAAGCCTACTACGCTCAGCTGCTAATCACAGGATTATTCTACTTAACTAAGACTATTAAGTGTTCCACATTCAAATGGCGTCTCCCACAGGCAGACCTTGGAGAGGATCATCTCCTCACTATAGGGCTCTCTGAGAGGACTGAATGCTGCGTGAGGGACCGAGGGGAAGGGCTGGGAGAAGGCTCTTGTATACCAACAGGATGTCACGGTAGGTTACACTTGGGACACAGAAGGAGAGAGGAAGACAAACTACGAGGATAGAAGCTGGACCTCAGAGGAATTCACAGATAACCGTGCAGCTTTGAATGACCTCACCTGGCTTGCCGTATAGTTCGTACCACACATGTAGCTAAAACGCATACATGTGCAGCACCACAGTGTTGACTGGGTACAGACGTGTTTTTACTGTTCTTCTAATTGCAGTTAATAAATATGAATGCTTCTTTATGCGTTGCTAGTTGATTGCTTAATTGATCTTTTTATTTATTCTTTTCATTGTCTATCTCACTTTCAACAGATCTGATGATGCAGAGCTGAATTATTGAGGCAAAAAGCAGCACAGCCGGTGAAGACAATATCTCTTCTGTGTGTCTCTGCTGGACAGCTCTGCTCTGCCTCCGGCTCCACATTTGACATCGACCCTGTTTATCCGTCTGGAGCAACAAGCCAGCAGCGGGACTATCTGTCATGTCGTCTCTCACATGATGCTGCTGACACTGACAGAGGTAATGCCGATGATGATGATGATGATGATGATGATGACGACTTCTGAAACTGGCCAGTCACATATCTGACAGTCCTGCCACACACATACAGAAATTGTCCGGTCATTAAAGCAGGAGCAGAACCAAAAGCTCAGGACGAGCTCACCATCTGGACACCTGTAACCATGCCACTGTAGGCCTCCTGTTGGTGAGTATTCAGATGTGGAGAGCTTTTACTAAATATTCCAACTCTGCACAATATTTCACAATGTAGATATTGCAGTTGCCGCTGTCTCAAAATCAGGTGGTTTGCACAGTCATCACGGCAAACAAAATGAAACAAGATGCTCGTAACAGCTTTGCCTTTGTTCCTGTTGCGTGCTTGTTATGCCTTCAGTGTAGTCAATCATTAAGTAAGCACAATGCAGCTTCTATAACTGATATTTTAAGAGGTCCCAGCAGTGCCAGGTCTAACACTGAACAATAATCAAGCTTTATAAACAGCTACTGTTCTCTGAGGAAGTCAAAACAATGGGTCTGTATATTTTGGATTCTGTTGTTTGAAGTTTAAATTTAAAGTCAGACTGTTTCAATCTTGGGGGCACAAAAAGCAATTTTTATTATTGTTGTTATTTGTCAGTTGCTTTAACTCATATTTTCCAGATAAGTGAGTTAACATGGTTTAAAAAATTGCCCACTGATTACTCAGGATATTCTGAGCTACAGAATGTTTTGTTCAAAACATGGAGAAGGAACAAAAGTAAATGATTCACATTTTCATTCTATGAGGGAGAGGATGTTTATTTGTAGCCCAGAGCTACAAGTTGCACACTTTTTACAGTGCTGTGTGCGTTTGTAAATGTAAAACTGAGTGCCACATTATGTCAGGTCAGAGATTACATTGGGAATTATATAATTTGGCCCATTATTACAACAGCAGTCGCCCTTTTTGCCACAGTTTGGGGCCCAGCAGCTAGAAGCTCTTTCAGCAAGTCTTCAGTCCCTCACTTTCAAATACCCTGCAGAGCTGTGAAAAATTTCAAAGTTAGTGGCTTATAGCAGTGCTCTCAGCTTGGGTGGCTTCTGTAAATGTTTAATTTCCTCTCTCTCTCTCTCTCTCCTTTCCTGAGGGGTGGCGAAGAGCTTAACAAATAGGCTGCTGTGGTTTGCCCTCCAGAGGAGAGCGTTAAACAGGTGAAGCTGAACACTGCTCTCATTAGTTACACATGCAGTCACCTGCCACTCACCAGAGACTGACGCCAGAATACTGAAAGTTTCCGCAGCTATTTCTGCCCACTCTCGGGAGACACTTGAGGAATGGCTCAGACTCTGTGACTGGATGTAAGCGCAGTGGAATATACTGTACTGCTGGGGACCGTGCAGATAAGAGGAGTAATCCAGCCACTTTTCAGCCTGGGGAACAGTCAGTAGTTTTGTTCTGGAAGTGTTTCTTTTTCATGTGGGGCTTTGTTCCGTGTATTTAAAGAAGCATTTATGTTGTTTTGTCCTTTTTCTTATGAAACCTCTGAATCCTGTGTACAGCTATGCGCCTAATGAATGACGTGCTCTATAGATAAGACATCTAAATGCTGCTGTCTGTTACTGTGTGTGTAAATCTTCATCACCAGTAATTTCAAACTTTAACTTTGTACTTTGCAGTTCGAGCATCTGTCCAAGTGAGCCAATCATGGCCAGCATGGCGGTTCAGCTGCTTGGCTTCTTCTTAGGACTGTTGGGCTTTACAGGAACAGTAGTTGCCACCGTGCTCCCCCACTGGCGCAGCACGGCCTACGTGGGCTCCAACATCATCACAGCCACCACCCAAATGAAAGGCCTGTGGATGGAGTGTGTCTGGCACAGCACTGGCATTTACCAGTGTGAGCTGTACAGATCTCTACTGGCCCTGCCACGTGACCTGCAGGTACAGCACATACGCTGTTAATCAATGCATTACCCAGAGCACCTTAAGGTACCAACAACACTAAACATTTATCACTGACAATGTATATTTTGATAATACATCAATTGAAAAAGCCAGAAAATTTCATTCAGTTAAGTTTCTCATATGTAAGGATTTCCTGCACTTTGTTTTATATCATCTGAAGTAATTACTTTTGTGATTTAAACGATTGGTTAGTGAAAACAAACAACAAGAATCTTCCTTTGACTTCTGACTTCTAGAAAACCAGTGAATCTGTTAATCAGAAGATTAATTGCTAATGAGAAGAACTGGTCACCTTTAGTTGCAGCCCAAATCAGTGCAGCATAAATATTTTTGGGACACAGTTTCCAAATGAGTGGATGAATAGAAGGTCGAGTAATTCACTGAATTCAGGAGGGTGCCCTTTATAGACTTACGAATCCTAAATTCATAGAATTCCATCATTGCTGTGCACTCAGGGATTTAGTTGCTTTGCTGCCGTTTAATATGGTCTGTTATGATAAGTAGCATATGGGTGGCTAATTTTTTTTTAATGCTAGCAAGATGTTAATAAATCACTGACTAAGTAAATGACTTTATGATCCTGATACACTGGTATAACTTTTAAAATGTACATTTTAGCTGTCATCGTCACTTTACAATCGTGCTAACAGTTGTTATTATTCATCAAAAGTTACACTTGAGGTGTAAATGTAGGTATTTGTGAGAGTACACCTAGCTCTGGATAAGGAATTTACTCATAATGTAGAATAATATGGAATTACTAAACTCATAAATAGACCAGATTCACGAATTGCTTGATTCCCATTTACCTGCTACAGTACAGAATGCACTTTATGCTTGCAGGCTACATAATGAATTCTGTTAAAGCCAAAGTTTAAAGTGCTTGTCTGCTGTACTGCTCTCCATGTCAGGCTGCCCGGGCGCTCATGGTGCTCTCCTGTGTCACCTCAGTCCTGGCATCTGTGGTCTCTGTGATGGGGATGAAATGCACTCGCTTTGCCCGTGACTCGCTAATTAAGTCCCCCCTGGTGCTGAGCGGGGGGATTTGTTTTCTCTGCGCTGGGCTCCTCTGCCTCATCACCGTGTCCTGGACCACCAACGACGTCATCGTGGAGTTCTATGACCCTTTCCTTCCCAGTGGGTTGAAGTACGAGATCGGCCTGGCCGTGTACCTCGGTTACGCCTCGGCCTGCCTCAGTCTGGCCGGAGGCCTGGTGCTGTGCTGGAGCAGCAGTGCTGACAGGTCACGGAGCCCCCTGCTTATGCAGAGGAGTCAACCATCGTCACCTCCCCCTCCCTTCAACAACATATATCCTCCTGCCCCACTCTACAAGCCGCCAGAGGCCCTGAAGGGCAATCATGCTCCCTCACTTTGCTCCCTTTCCAGCAATGGCTATCGGCTCAATAACTATGTCTAAGAGTGGGGGAGACACTAACACAATAACTGTGCGTGTACAAATGAAAAAGATGCTGCATGGACCAGAGCAGCAAGTTGAACAATTTGCCAAAGTATTTTATATAATCTTAGCTTTGTGGGTATTTTTATCCCCTGCATACCCATAATATAGGCTTAAAATGGTAAAGGACAGACCAGTACATTGTCTTAACATATTTTACCAAAACACCAGATGACGCATTTGAAAGGATATTTGACACACTGCTCAGACTTTCCTCTAATTCTAACTGAACCTGTGTGAGAGAGAGAGAAACCTGTCGCCCTGCTGCTATGCACCTGAAGGACCAGAGGGTGGCAATATTTTACAGGAAATACTCACAGAAAGACTTCATAAATCAAGTCCATGTTCTATGTTGTGACACTCATATTAATGGATAAGCAGTAGTTGTGCCACTTCCGTGTTGTAGCCTAATTTGTGGTTGGGTTTGACTTTTTTGAGAGACTATAAAATACTTTAGTAACTTTTAAACTAACAGATCATTTTTAATTTCATTATTCAGTGTCTGTAAATCATTTTCATGCCAAAGAAAATAAACAGTTATACAATAATTATGCTAATGAGGCACACCACTAAAATTCAGAGCATTATTTACTGTCTTCATTCAATTTCAAAGTGTAAGTGAAGCAGTCCAAGTGCTCTTGTTTCCTTTGGCCCTGAATAACTCAGACAAGGAAAGGAAATAGAGTTTTTATTGACCTTTGCTTTTGTTGCTATGATGAGGTAAAATATTAGAAATTTTTAAAGTCCATGTTAAATTTATAGTAATAATATTAAGGTCGTTTGGTGATACATTTTGACCCAAATTCCATTGTTTTAAAAAGGACTGTTAACTTTTTAACACTCAGGAAATCCATTTGTAGGCGTGAGCACCAGACTTGGCAGTGAAACTGTCAAACTGTAAACTTCCCCATTATAAAGATGTGTGTAAAGCCTCAGGAAGACACTGGATGGCGACAAAGGTCTTTTTCAGAAGGCAACCCAAAGCCTTTAGTTAGAACTGTCCTGTATTCATTTAGCATGTTAGACATTGTTTGGTATATTGTATGGGACACCAGTTGCTGTGTGTTTATTCAGTTGATTTGAGCACTTCTTTGTGAATGGGTTTGACATATTCTTAGTCATTATCCACATATGTGAAATTGAAATAATTATTACTGCTTCATACATGGAGCTGTTTGCGTCTCCTCTGAGGTTTTCCTGGCTGTCTGCCTGACTACCTGTAACACAGTGGAAATGTTTCTGAGGCTTATTTGCTAGAAAACCTTCCAATTAGAGGTGCCCTCTGTCTGACAGACTGTCAGCCACATGCAGAGACACTAAATTAGAGGACGAATACCATTCAAGCAAGTCACCTATCTTATTTCCCGCAGTCAGAGCAGTCGATATCTTTGTTTACGTCAGGGACATAAATTATACTACAGCTATAGAAGAAAAAAAGCAAACGAGTCCAAGTAAAGATATACATTTGCTTACTGAAGAAATGTGCTATTTACCACTGTTTTAAATTTTACTAGAAAAATGAGTAAAATGTAAAGCTGAAAGTGTTAACGAGATATTTGTTCGGAAGTGATACCAAATAGAATGACAAATAATAATGAGCAACAAGCTAAACTCCATTGTGAGTAGGACCACAGATTCACTTAACAGAGCTTAAATGTGTAGATGAATGATATAGTAAAGCACATTTTCTCATTTAAGGACCCCATCCAGCCCCGTTAAGACATATAGCAACACTCTACTGTGAACAACAATTTGTGTTTGATTTATTTTTCCGCTTAAAAATTTAATTACTCAGCTAGAAGGTCTTAAAATGACAGCCAACTTGCAGTGAATGTACAACACAGGCTGGTATTTTCCACTGCAGCACTTGTTGATCTGCTGGATCAGAACAAATTTTTCAGACTAGTTGGGAAGTCCTACTTTGTAGAAACAATCCTCCAAACTCTTAAGGAACATCATTCCTTGACACAGAGAAGTAATAGTGACCAAGCAAACACTGTTGAGTGGAGGGGAGTTGTGCATTTTAAAAAATGATTTAAATGTTTGTGAGTTGCTTCAGCACCATGGACAGCAGTCTGGTGGCTCCAAGAAACTCCTCCATGCATTCCGGGTGAGTAGAACAATAAATTATGTAGTTTTGGGGATTCTCCTTCCTTCACTGCTGCTTACAGCTGTGGTATGAACGCGGGTTCTATGCGGTGACAGCCTGTACGAGCCAAATGTGTAGCATCTTGAGAAAATATCCAGATATTGCCTCCCATATGGTGAACTAAATCGACCAAAACGTTGCCCTGTGAGTCACCACTCGGTTTGCTGCCTCCTTACGACTTTGCTGCTTCTCCCTTATTGGCTATTTATGCAAACTGATTTGAACACTGTGTTGATCAAATACAAGAACTTTAGAGCGGACTGATGCTCTTGGAAGAAAAAGACGCAGACGCATGGACAAGGTGGGTCATAAAATGAAAAAGGAATCGCGCACTCCCAACATTCCCAACAAAAAAAAAAAGCGTTTGCGGTATAAATACGACTCCTTATTCATGGAGCAGAGCGGGGACCTGCACAAGCTCGTGAATCAGGCCTGAAATGTAACCTGACAACGTAAAGGTTTCATCCATTGCCAATATGATGTTATGATATTGGAAAGCTTTTCCGGAGAGGTTGTGCGTCATGCCACTCTCTATTAGGTGCTATTTTCGTCCTGCCCTGGAAGACATTCATCCACCATCTACCCACCCTGACAGCACCCAATAAACCCACCACTCCCATTCATCTCCACCCCTCCACCCACCTCCACCCACCTCCACCCTCTCCCCCTCCCGCGCTCCGTCCCTCTCTCCCAGGCTCTTGCTGACGAGCATTTGTGACTTAAAAAACAACATAGGTGAATTGTGTCTCGTCGTTCAAGGGGATTACAGAGTGCTACAGTCATATTTTACCAACACAAAATTTGTCTTTAATACTTTTTAAAAGGTTCCCCTTTTGGAGGCCCTGCTCCTGTGATCTATTTGGACCAGTTTCTCCAAGGGAAAGGTAAGACAGCCAATTTTGGACATGATTTTCTTTAACTATTATGTGATGCGACTGCATTTGACTACAGTGACAGATGATTTAAAGGGAGATCAATAATGCAATACTGGTCTCTTGGAACCGTGGTGTCAGCGCAACGGGGAGTCGAAAAGCTGAGGTTTGATTTTAGCGATGCAGCACTTTGTACATTAAACCCATGTGCATCTGTTTCAGGTTTCTGTCCGTTAGGGGTACACAGGTTTGGTTTTTTTGACGGTGCGTCTCGCTTGGAAATCACTAATGGACTTCTGCGCACGGTAGCTCTACAAGAATCAAAAGCATGCCGGTCCAAAAATTTCATATCGTTTTAAGCAACAGAGAACAGTGTGATAATTTGCAGACATAGGCGAAATAAACTGGAGCAGTAATTGGAGTAAAGTGTGACATTTGGGAAGCAGCAAGGCGCGCGTAAAACGTGTCCAACTGTACTGAAAGCCAGACAACAAGTGTAACGCTATTAATATGTGAACTCTTCGATTAATACCTTTCAGTCTAGTTTTGTGTTTTTGTTGCAACACATGATGGAGTGCCGGTGGTTGGTCTTCCTCTACTATGTGCGTCAGTTGGAGACGCTGAGGTATGTCCGTGGTTTTCGTAGCATTTACAGAACACTTCCAAAATGATCTTCTATGATCGCAGTATTTTCAACAAGCAGGAATGTGCAAATAGTTGATTGTATGTTTTACGTTGCATGTACTGGTTGCATGAACTTAATCCTACTTTTGCAATCCCTACAAGTGGAGGCATCTAAAACACACTGAAATACGCTCTCTGTCTGAAATATAAGTTGAAAATAAAATGGTTGTTTTCTTAAAGTGTACTTTACAGAATATTGTTTTAGATTGTTTCTTACAATTTCACCTATAAATATTTTATATTTGAGGTTTGACTTGGAAAAATCAAGGTTTCGTTTTGCAAGGTTTTAGATTCAAAAGTCTTGGTAAAACTGTTACAGCTGGATATTTGTAGTAAGTGTGAAGCGTCCCTGTGCGTAAAACATTAAATTTGAATTTGAGGCTACTATTGTATCGAAAGCATTGGGCATCAGTTGGATATACTGTATATGCAAGGTGTGGTCACTACCAACATTAAACCATGAATAGATAAATGTAGTTGCTCTGAAGAAATTTCGCAATCACAAATAAAATGTGTGGATTGTAATGTGTTGAAGATTATCAATGTTATTGCTTTTCATACGCATTAGTTATGTTCCATGGAATACAGATGCTCTGAGGTCACGCTCAGTCTGGATTTAGAGACATTTAGATTTTTTTAAAAATGGTGTTCCATGAGATGGGGCTTTTGTATTTTCATTATCTCTGATGAAAGACAAGAAAAACTTTTATATATATATAAATATGTTTCTTCCTTTGTTTTATCTAAGTTCTCTCCATGAGTTTCCAGTCTGCGCGCAGTAGCACTTGATCTCGGCAGAGGCGGACGAAAGGAAGATGGCCATCCACGCCGAGGGTCTCGTGGCTATTGTGCTTTTCTATGTTTTGATTCTGTTCGTGGGGATCTGGGCTGCGTGGAAGAATAAGAACTCTGGAGTTGGCGATGGAGGAGACCGGAGCGAGAGTATCATGGTCGGAGGAAGGGACATAGGACTGTTCGTTGGTGGATTCACAATGACAGGTGAGTTGATTAATTATGGGGTCTTTAACACGAGCCGTGTGCGCATTTTGTCACATTCTGGTATCATATGAGGTCAAAAAAAGATCATAAATTGCTCCAATAACGCCTTTTACGCACGGACAGGACAGCGTTTACTACCACAACTTTGAGCAATACACGCACTGCATTTCATATCGTTTAAAGTGCTTATATATAAAAACTATCTTTTGTTTTTTGTTTTTTAACAAACCTAAATATATTTTTCTGTCCTTGTTCAGCCACCTGGGTGGGTGGGGGCTACATAAATGGGACTGCAGAATATGTCTACCTGCCGGACTACGGTCTCGCCTGGGCGCAGGCACCTTTTGGTTACGCTCTCAGCCTGGTAGTAGGTAAGAATCAGTTTTCATGTATATTCTTTTATTATAATGCAAAACGCATGAGGACATAAATAACCACATCACAGTAGGAATGCAAAAGGAACGGCAAATTAGGCACCGAGGAACCAAACCAGTAACTGTGTATGTTTTGGATCATTTACTACAAATCAACGATAGATGAATGAACCTTTCCTACTTTTAAGACAGCAGTTGATTTCCATTCATTTCACTCAATAGTGGCAGGTAGGAAGATCTGTTCCACTCTGTTACATTAATTATCATGTCTGCTTTTGTTTATGTCACTTTGCAACATTGTTGTGTGATGGTGCAGTATTGACTATTGTAGATCAATCTGCACCTGCAACTGTTATACCACACAATAATAACATGAATAAATGACTGACAAAATAAAACTGACATTCAGTGCAGTGGATTGAAACTGAAATCAATTTGAGGTCTGAAATGCTATTTCATGTACTGTAGTTAAATGCATGTAAATATACATGTATGGTGTAACTGTAACTGTAACAAAAACATGCAGAAGCAGACCTATAGAGAAATTCAGTAGGGTTGATGTATTGTATTCAAGCACCATAAGGACACTTTTTGTCAAGTTAATATATTTTGATCATTTTTACACTTTCTGCAATGATCTCTGAGTACAACTCATCTGCCTTACACTGTGACGTCTGATATCCATTAGGTGGCCTTTTCTTTGCTAAACCCATGCGGTCACGTGGATACGTCACCATGCTGGATCCCTTCCAGCATCTGTATGGAAAAAGAATGGGCGGGCTGCTCTTCATCCCAGCACTTATGGGAGAAATCTTCTGGTCTGCAGCCATTTTGTCTGCCTTGGGTATGTGATCATAGGATGGGTACTCTGAAATGTCACCAGCTTCATATTTAATCAATGCTTTAAATGTCTAAACTCATCTTGAGCACCAAATCAAGGATTTCAGTGTAGTTTTTACCTCATTCTGATTGATTATATTGCCATACAGGTGCCACTCTGAGTGTGATCGTGGACATAAACATCAACATGTCAGTGGTGATCTCAGCACTGATAGCGATCTTCTACACCCTTGTTGGAGGACTTTACTCTGTCGCATACACAGATGTGGTTCAACTCTTCTGTATCTTTCTGGGCTTGGTGAGTTTGCGATCAACGTCTACATGGTTAGCAGTTGTAGAAAAGATGATGAATGGCTGCACTGGACAAAATGCAATAAAATGAAGTAAGGCTTCATGCTGATCTTCAAGTGATTTTTGACAATATTCATACCACAAAGCTGAAAAGATATGATCTATATATAGATAAAAATGAGGGGAAAATGCATGAAATTCTATTATGCAAACAAAATAACTGAAGACACTAGTAAACAATGTGTTAAACTATTTGGACCACAAGATAGAACTTCATTCCAATGTTATCAACTTTGAATGTGGGAAGATTTTTTTTAAAATTCACTAAGTAATTGGTATGTTTAAGTGACATTTGCATCCTGATTGCCTCCTCTCCATCAGTGGATCAGTGTGCCTTTTGCGCTGTCCAATCCTGCTGTGTCAGACATCAGTGTTTCAGCCAAGGAAGCAATCTATCAGTCTCCCTGGCTGGGGAAGATTGAGCCTAAAGACAAATGGCTCTGGGCAGACAACTTCTTTTTGCTGGTAAGCTACAACTTTGATCAGAAGATTGATCATGAGACAGTATAATACTGGACAGTAAATTCCCGACACATTTTGATTCCAGTCAAACTGCCACTGTTGCAGGCATGGTGTGTGTGACGCATTTCAGCAAAGACACAGTTCAGCTGTTTTGTTCGTTTGAGATACAGACTAGTGTTATTTACATTGCCGACTGTGATGCACTGGTTTGGAGTCTGTATTTACTATGGTGTTTCTGTTTCTAGATGTTGGGGGGGATTCCCTGGCAGGTCTATTTTCAACGGGTTCTTTCTGCCTCTTCAGCTACCTACGCTCAGGTCCTTTCCTTCCTTGCCGCCTTTGGTTGCTTGGTCATGGCCGTCCCCTCGGTCCTCATAGGAGCTATAGGGGCTTCCACTGGTAAATAAACACACATGTACACACACGCGTGCATCAGGCAGGACTTCAAGCTATACTAGGGGTCCCTGGCACTCACATCCACACAATAATTAAAAGTTCATAATATAAGTCTGTCACAAGTTGCTCAGGATATAATAACAGATCTGCTTACACAAGTGTATCTCATTATTTAATAGATTTGAATATAGATGCAGCTGGATATTATTTACATCCAGATTTGATGGCTACAAAGACCCCAAAAAAAGAAGAATTACAGAGTATACAGTATTAATGGTGCTTTATACACAAACATTGTTATGTCTAGATTGCAGCTGTTAAATCTGATTGCACAGATGAACACACATATCAGATCCGTGAATGATGTGCATACACACTGATTGGGCACTTAATGAAACATCACAAGACAATCGAAACATCCAGCAAGCTGATCCTTTTTTCAAACAGGAAAGTGTGATCAAAGAGGGCGTCGTGCCTTCGTGGGTTGTTTCCAGCCCAGCAGCTTTTTTTCGTCAGATGTGTAAATGCAGATGCATACAGTGTCTGGAGGGTAAACAGCAGACGGATCTTGTCACGACGGCCAGAGGAGAGAGCCATCAGACCGTGCCGATTTAGTGAATATTACATCTGAAGAGGAGCTAATTAATCTGGTCCTTCTGAAGCTGTTTCATGTATAACCAGGACTAATCAACCGCTGCTTATGAATATCCAGGGATGGAAAAGAAAGACACAGATTGTGTACTTCTGCAAGAGGAAGAGGAGGGTGAAAAAAAGACAGAAAGATAGAAGGATGTCAGAAAAAAGGCAGAAAGGCCGGAAGAAATGACTCACAGTTCTGTTGGTCAGCATGACGACCACTGGATATAAAATTCTACAGCTTTTAGTTCAGCGTAATTACAGTAATGTCATTACTGTACTAAGAACAGTCACTGTTCTCATACCATTGAGATTTTACTTCAAAAAGTGAATCATGGCTTATTGAATGCTGGATTGATAGAGCAGCTGCCATGGATGTGTACTTCAAATCAGTATTTTGCATTTGTATAATATTTCCATGTTAATTTACACATTTGCAAATACAGTATTCAGTGTTTTCCTCAGAAAAATGTTCCGCCTACATGAGCACATGCTTTAATTTTTTTTTATTCGTTCAGCTTAGCCTGTCTTATGAGAATGAATGGCTCCCTGCTGATGTTACTCATTATCAATGAAATGACCATTAATCAAATTCACAATTAAACTGCAGTTAATCAGCATAATGTATTATTTCATGCTTATTCATTTTGATATTTCAATGAGCCATTGGCAAACCAATGTAGTAACCGCTGTTAATATTACATGGATGTCAGGTTTTCAATCAGTATCCATTCTTTTTAGTATTCTTGTTATTACTGTGGCTTTCCCTTTTTATTTTGACCAACAGAACAGCGCAGGATTGGAAATCTGTGCTGTGTTTCACCACAGAGATGTCTGAAACCATTTTGTTTCTCAGAAACTAAAACACATTTCTTTTTGTCTGAAAAGCTAAGGAATCAGTACCAAAAGTTCTAATGTACTGATCAGTCCTTATAGTCATCTTACATGGAAGCATGTCCCAAGTGCCGCCTGTTCGACTTTAGTTATGTTGGGTTAACTCTAATTTGTCAAACAGATTACTTTGATACTTGGATGCAGATAATACTGCTGATTGGTTCAAAGGCATGCAAAAATAAGCTAGAACATTTTTATTCTTTAGAACAATGAATTTATAACTTTGCCTCTCATTTTCTTGTTCAGACTGGAACCAAACCACTTATGGTTCCCTTCCTCCGAAGGATAAGGATGAATCAGACATGATCCTTCCCATAGTGCTCCAGCACCTCTGCCCTCCCTACGTCTCCTTCTTCGGTCTGGGTGCAGTGTCGGCTGCGGTCATGTCTTCAGCAGACTCATCCATACTCTCAGCCAGCTCCATGTTTGCCAGGAACATCTATCAGCTCGCCTTTCGCCAGTCGGTAAGAGAGTCAGTGTTATTTCCAGCACCAATCTGCACAGTTTGAGGCCGTGGTTGCAAGCATCATTCAACTGATCAATAAATCAATTTTATCGTGATCCCGCGAAAACAACAGCACAAATCAAATCTGCTATCTACAGTATTTGCTAGACACACTAAACTGAACCCAAAAGTTCAAACACCATTCAACAAGTCCAGACTCAAAGACACAGAAGAATGGAAATCTTTAACAATTTCAGGCATGGATGAAGCTACATTTTCTAGATAATGACGATCTTTTTTGGCACCTTTCTTTTAGCATCTTCATAAGTGTGATATGTGGTTTGGAGTGGAATGTGTTCTCCACTGTTGGACGATTGAAGTGGTATTCAATACAGATCATATTAGTTGATCATAGATCTGACTAACATATGTTAGCATGTCTATATGCTAGTTAGGGATGGTGACAATGGTAAACAGTACACTTAAGTAGTACCTAAGTAAGCACTTTTGTACCTATGTTTTTATTTTTTGCTTTCATTTGACATTTTGTGTTATTAACCTTGTCTTCTCCACATTTTGCACCTGTGTCTTCACTCTGTTATGTCTTTCTTGTCTCCTCCAGGCCTCAGATGCTGAGATTGTTTGGGTGATGCGCCTCACCATCTTTGTATTTGGAGCTCTGGCTACTGCTATGGCATTGTTAACAGGATCAGTATACGGCCTGTGGTACCTGAGCTCTGACTTGGTCTACGTTATCATTTTCCCCCAACTTCTCAGTGTGTTGTTCATCAAGGGCACCAATACTTATGGCTCTGTGGCTGGTTACATCTTTGGTCTTTTGCTGCGCGTTGGTGGAGGGGAGCCCTACCTCAAACTCCCTCCATTCATCTATTACCCAGGCTGGGTGACCCAAGAGAAGATCCACCACCTCACTGGAGATGTAGAATACTTTGTCCAGCAGAGGTTCCCTTTCAAATCTATGTCCATGGTGGCATCCTTCCTGGCAAATGTGGCCTTTTCTTATCTGACAAAGTACCTATTTGAAAGCGGGATGCTGTCACACAAGTATGACTTCCTGGATGCTGTGGTGTCCAGGCATAGCAAGGAGATCATGGACAAGACTACACTGGTAAGCAACCATGATAACATAATTCTTTCAGAGATGGCTCCCGTCAGGCAGACCCTGGGACTTGCTGGGACCTTCATCAATACCGAGGCCCTCAGTGATGACGGGGCATCTAGTCCAGAGGCTTTTCATGCTGACAACTAGTCAACAAAGGCACAAAGAAAACTAGAACCAAGGAATGTGAAGAAGAAGGAACAGCCAAAGAGGTGTCAACATTCTTCAGGAAACTTGCCACTGCCACACTGGGAGCCAAATCAACTGAAATCTGCTGTGGCTCTCAAGTGACTCCACAAGTTTGTTTTAGGATGGTGAGGAGGGGCTTCCTTCTTTTTTGAGATTCCTTGTTGAGAAACGGGAGACAAACTGAATCTTAATCATCTGTGCAAAGCGTATCATACTTGTGTTTTTTATCATGACTCCGTGAATCTACAACCACTACAACCATTTTAATTTAAGTGCTGCTTCAGCGATCGGAGGAAATGGACATACAGTGGGCCTATATGGGAAAGTCTACACGGATCGGTTGTGGGTCATGAGAACAGTGCAATATCAAACCAAGGAACTGTGTACTGTCTACAAAGCCTATTTTTCATACTTTGAGTTTTAAATTTGCATAGAGTAAATTTATTAATAGAGCAATAATATTTTTAGGATCTACGTTGTACAGATAAGTACATTATAATGAATTTGCAGGTTACAGTCTTTGGTTTCACTTGAAGAAAAGCAGATTTTTGCATTCTCAATTTTGTGTGTTCACCTTGCTCTTAATCTTCCTGATGTAATCACTAATTCCAGACACAATAGGTGTTAAATTGAACACTACACACCTCCACCATGATATTACCAAAACCCCTGACTTGCCAAACAGAGGGAAACCCCTGATAATTGATATTGGATTATTAAACAAAATCCCACACTGAATTCAGTAACAAGATTTTTGAAACATTCACTGCCAACATTTATCAGATTAATTATTCCTACCCTATTCACAAATTGCAACTCCAATGTGGTTGTTGTATAATCAAGATAAAACCAAACAAAACTGATTCTTGGGCTCCATGTTGGCAACACAACAAGCTAAAAACACAAAAATGAGGACAGTATGGCAAACGTGGGTAAAATAAAAAGGTTATGTAAACACTGAGCAGATATGGAGCAACGTTTGCATTCATTTGAAATGTGCATCCATCTGATTACAATAAGTCCAATTTGCAATTTCTTTTAGCACTCTTTTGGCATCCACCAGTTCCTGGGGGAAGTATCCTGTTCTTTTGCAACTAAATGCTCATACTTAAGATGTCATGAATTTTGGCAGGTAGTGTACAGTACATTTATCAAGGGTTTCCAGTCCTCATTCATGAAAGTTGCTGAGATAGTTGTGGTGAGAGAGTAAAGTTATCAGAAAACCAAAACAGTGAACTGAAAGACACTAAGGGTACGTTCATGCTTCTGTGTCTGTTCTCTTGGTTCAGAACAAAGCAGAAATTGTACTATTAATTTCTGGTTTCCTTACTGTTCAAACTAGTATTTTAAGCATTGAACTAAAAAATACAAAACAAAAGACATATGGACTAAATGTGCTTGCTGGATTTCAGTATATAAGGTTGTATTTTTACCAGCTGAAAACTCAGAAAAGAGCTGTTAAAATGTACAAAGGAACTGACACAGTGCCAAGAATTCCTCGGTGGTTCTGCCGCTTGTACCAAATTGTAATGGTAAGATAGTACCATTGACAAGAAGAACCAGTTTTGCTTGAGTATTCAGTTCTTTCTGGGTTCATTTTGACATCCTTGGTCCATGATACAGTCATAGTTCAGTGAAAGTAACTGACGGAGTTGTTCAGGGGATTTTGGTCCATATGATTGGTGTGTACCAAGGTTCAGCTGGCAGCATTCATACTTGTTTAAATAAACCCCATTAACAAAGCAAGAGTTCAAACCTGAGTGTGAACGCACCCTAAGTCTCTTTGTAGAGCAGGAGGGAGCTGCAGAGTTGGGTGCTAATTATCTGTAGTCATTGGTCATTTAATCAAATGTTTGATACAAAAATCGATCCGTGTATCTTAAGGAAAAGGTATTGGTTAAACATATTGTGCTATCATAAGCTTCAAACTTTTACCACTATAGGTTTACACTGAATGAAGTATACGTACTGCAGAACTGTCTTGAATGAATGAAATCACACAAGAGCTTCAATTTTTACGAAACACCACCCTGATGTAGTGAAATTTAAATATCCAATATAAAACATACCATAGATTTTCTTAGACTTTCAAAAGTTTATTCTTTTTGTTTGTTTGTTTGTTTTTCTGTGTACCTTCCAGGCAGCCATTTGCTTCCATTCATTTCCATACAATATGGATGTCAATTTGCAATCTTTGTTTCTGTCAAACTCAAGGTGGTAAAATATCTTTAGGTTACTGCACATTTACAACTGCATTACAACTTCATTACACTGACAACAATAAAAGCACACATGGCTTTCGTTTTGCAAGCAGATTTCACAAATCAATGGAAACCAATGGCTGCCTGGAATACATAGGAACTATGAAAAGTCTAAAATATAGAAAATGACAGGAAGCTTTGAAAGTGATCAGTGCAGAACAGGGTACTTCACTGATATTGTGGTCTTTTAGCATGATCTGACAGAAGCTAATTTGAAATATGTGTGTATGTGGGGGTATGTGTGTGTCTATGACAGTTTGTTTGCTCATCCTAAAGCTGTATTGACTGGCCAGCCACAGCAGGTTAGCGGAGACAGGAAATGATTGTTCCTCCCAGGATGGTGTTAGTAGCACCGGCCATTATCGATCCAGTCCCCAGTCGATTAGCCCTCAGGACATTTGATTAATGCCGCACAGAGTTTCCAAAAGATGGTTTATAAGGGTTTGTTACAGTGTGTTATACACAGAGATGAAAGTTGAATTGTTGTTACTGACTGAGCACCATCATACATTTTCCAACATTAGTTCTTAGACTGTCACACATCTGGGTGTGTAAACTACCAGACACACTGCTGCCCTGCATTAGGAAAATCAAATAAATGAGTTGTCACTTTATACTGTGATTTTTGGCATTGTTAAGTGTTACTATTGTCCAGTTGACTTCATCGTGTTTATCTCTCCTCAGCACTGTTGTGGTTTGTTGGTGTCTTTTTTAATCTATGGACTTGCCTTAAATCAAATGTCAGTGGTGGAAAAACGAGCAGGTTACGAACACAGTTGCAAGAGTGACAAATATTTTTTTGCTGTTAGATAAGGCTGGTAATATTTTGGATTCCATTTATTGTCAACAATTATTACCAGTTAAGACCAAAACTAAAAATGTTTTAGTCTGTCTCGGTATTCTAAGACTTCTATGCCCCATCAACTGTGAACACGTTTGATATATTCCTGAAGATTTAAATCTCGCAAAGGTCATTAGAGCATGTAGTCTCATTTTCAGTTTCAGCAAAATGTTATGAGTAAATGGTGCATTTGTTATGGCCTTTTTCTTTCTGCTGATTAATACACATGTTGAGAATTCACTGCAGTGGAATGACATTCGTGGCCTCAACACAAACTAAACCATAGTGTCGACGTTCCTTGTCCAAAAAATGAGAATGTCATGAAATGGACCTATCTTTGTATGTTTGCTCTTCTCTGTGGCTTCGGAGAGACTTGTTATAGGATCTTGTCATTGATGATTTTGGTCTTTTCTTGGGATTTGGTAATGATATGAAAAATCTAGAATAAAACCAACCTAAATCCTTAAAGGAAGCAGCATGGCCTTGTAGTTAGTGTAGCCCAGAGCTAGAGAGTGAAGGGGATTTGATTTATGTAGCCATATCTGCTAGGTACTGTAAGACACTAAATCCTGACCTGACCCTACCCCGTTGTGGGATGGATGATGTACCACCAATATTACTTCAGCTTCACACAGAACGGACTGACTGCTGGTCTGATAATATGCAAAGTGTTAGGCAACCTCACTGGAGTTAAATGTGAATGTAAACGTTCCTCCTTGTTACAGTAGCTGAGTGTGTCATAGCCTAGGTTCATCCACTGACCTGAACACACACACAGAAAAGAATCAGTGTCGGCTGTTGGACTGACACATTTGTGGCTCTATGTCGTAAATAACAATGATGCTGTATTTTTGTGTGATAAATGTATATACCAAAAAACAAAAGCATAGGAACAAATTAGTCTACTTTTAAATGCAGCATTGGAAATGATGTTTGTTGACAGTGAAATCACAGCTATTTATTTATTCATGCAGTGTCTATAAGAGTATAGTTGTAAACATGTGAGGTGAGTTGAATAAATTATATTAATTTAGCCCAGTCCTGATTGGGTCTTCTTTCTCCATTTTTACAGACTTGCTTTATCATGTATTAAATTTTACAGATTACTTTGTTACATGTTTTGTATGTGTGTGTATGCACTTGTATGACTTACCATGGGGGACATACTTCTGTCTACACAATCACGTTTTGGGGACTTGCCTCTTTTTGGAGGGACAAAAAGCAATTTCACATCATGCAAAGTTTAAATTTAAGGGTGAAGTCTTTGTAAAGTTAAAGGTTAGGGCAAGGATTAGGCAAACAGTAGTTATTGATGCGTTAAAGTACACTACCAGTCAAAAGTTTGGACACACTTTCTCATTCAATGGTTTTTATTTAATTATTTTAAACATTGTAGATTAATACTGACGGCATCCTAACTATAAAAGAATAAATATGGAAATATGTTGTAAACAAAAACATGTTAATTTTCTGTGTTAATCTACAATATCAAAAATAATACAAACAAATAAACACTGAATGTGAAGATGTGTCCAAACTTTTGACTGGTAATGTATATATGCAAGAAATGAATGTAAGTCAATGTACTGTCCTCGCAAGTGTTGAAAATACAACCGTGCGTGCGTGCGTGCGTGCGTGCGTGCGTGCGTGCGTGCGTGCGTGCGTGCGTGCGTGCGTGCGTGCGTGCGTGCGTGCGTGCGTGCGTACAGACTACCGGAGGGTTTAATCTCGGGGTTGCCGCCTGCTTGGAAGCATCAATCAAAATGCCCACCTCAGAATCTTATAACTGCCAAAACTGTCAGGGCTGTCAATCTTGCTCTTTCACACACAAGTACACATACACACACAAACATAAAGACACACACACATACACACACGCACTTCTGAGATCCCAGCATGAATACACCAGTCTGACCCCTGAGTGATAGAGGAAACCTTCAAATTGCAATTTTCCTCACAGTACTGTACTCTACTTCCCGAGTAGCACACGAAAGGTTTCCAGGTGAGGGATATCTGTACATGTTTGGGAACAATTTCTTATCATTAAACAAGTTTGGGAGTTAAAGTGATGACAGGACAAAAGTATATTGGCAGCCTTAAGGAATCAAAAATAAGGAAAGTTCAGAAAAAAAGTTGAGTCATCCGAAACTTGAAGGTTTGAGTCCAAATTGACTTATGTGGCACACAATTTTTCACAAGAACCACATAATAATAGCAATAAAAATAATAAGACATCAATAATTTATGTGTCCCCTTGTAGTAAAAGATCTCTATAATGACAAGCCTCAACTTTCCTAAAAAACCCTTTTGTGAAAATCAAGTCTTTTTTTCAACTTACAAATGGTGTTTTACCATTAGAACACAGGAGTGATGGTTGCAGGAAATGTTCCTCTGTACCCCTAAGTAGATATTCCATCAAAAATCTGCCATTTCCAGCTAGAATAGTCATTTACCACATTAACCATGTCTACACTGTATTTCTGATTAATTTAACGTTATCTTCATTGGGAAAAAAAAGATTTTCTTTCAAAAATAAGGACAATTCTAACTGACCCCAAACTTTTTAAAGTTAGTGTATAAGTTGAATGTGTTTCATGAAGTGATAGTGTTCTTTACTCCCTCCACCTTTTCAAGAGGAGCCTTGTATTTGATAAACCTCAGAGTGCTTTTAAATACAAATAGAATGTTCTGTAAAGTGTCAAATAAGATTATTTTTTCTTGATTCTTGATTTTTTTTTCTTTGTTTGTTTTAGCCAATAATATATTTTTGTGAGTGATTATGGTTCCATTTGGAGCCACATTTATAACAATGTGCATTTCAACCTTCCTGAATTTATTTGAGACAGTCATGGTTCAGTCTCCAAAATATGTTAAGCTCTGACTTCCTCACATGTGTGGACGTCACACGTCTCACTGTCAACACTTCATGTTGTGGGAATCATGCCTCCACACTGACACCTAATATCAACCTATTATTCTGTGTGTGGAGAGCAATTGAGGCATGTGAGCAGGTATTATAGCTATTAGTGTAAGTGTCAAGGAAAGGTGCCACACTGTCAGATGATTTGCCTGCAGGTGACACACATGAGATTGGTAGGATCTCTTTGAAGTTAAAAATCACTTACATTGTACATTGCACTTCCACTATAATCACACATTCAACAACAGCTGCATTTTTCCATGGAATAAGAATCAAGGAATGATTTCCCCTGTAAAGAGTTGGTATCAGTTTCCCAGTTTCCACCAAAGCCAAAATGCACTGATGTACAGTATGTTCTATCTGAGGATGGGGTTGTATATCTATATATAAAAGCAAGAATGGAACCCGTAATAAAAAGTAATAAAGCAGTTTGAACAGACCAATTATAAAGCCACCTAAACACACACAAGCACACACACACACATATATATAGAAAAGGTCAAAGTGGCACATATTGCAATTTTCATTCCAGTAACCGGCAAGAACAGGCTTTAGTGTTGAACTTTTCCATCAATCTCACCAAGAACATAATTGTATTATTATCCTGGAGTAATATATGATTACCTTTACTTTGAGAACATTTGAGCTACTAAAACATTGTCGTTCTACCACAGAAAAGTTAGCATTGTTACATTTTTTGGAGAAAAAAATTGTAGATATTTGATCAAATTACAAGCTCTCTCAAATACTTTGGGGACTGACTTTTCTTCCACAACTCTTCGATTCTTGCAGTCTCAACATTAGAGGTTTCCTGATGGTAAAGACAGAAACTAAAGCACAAAACAAATGCATGTCCTTTTTCCCTGTTGCATGGTGCCAAAATTCAGCTTTTTCGTTTTGTGCTCTTAAGAATGCACAATCAGTTAATGTTAGTGTGTCCAACTCGAGGAAAACCTGATACAAAACAACATCTTGTGCAAGACCATTAGAGTCTCAGCCGAAATTCTTCTAATTAAACCATGATTATTTATTATTTGTTTTTTAAAGAATACGATATTTTTGATTGATTTTATCAGTAAAATAATGCACCAACAAATATAGCCAAGATTAGATGAAAACTAAAATCAGTAAGTAAAATGACAAAGGTCTATTTTTCCAAAGTGCAGCCCTTCATGTTTGATTCATTGCTGACCCCTACATAATCTTCTGAAAAACACACATAAACTCTGACATTCATCATGTGTTTATCACCACAGTCCTCTAATTGAACTCCCTGATGATAAAGTGAGGGTTTAGCGTTTGAATTATTTCCGTCTCTCGCTTTGTATCTCTGTGTATCCATATATGTATCTCTTTTAACCCTTCAGGCAAGCTGCAGGCTTCACAACTCCAACTTTATCCTCGATGAAGCTTCCTCTGTGTTTAACACAACAGACAATTCCCTGAACGTCATCAGTAGCATGTACTTCACACATACACAGACAGACAAACACATTCAGCCCTGCAGCACAGCTCATGACTTATTCTCTCTAAAATGACAAAAAGTAAGGAAGGCAGTTTAAAGTGCTGATGAAAAGACAGCAAATTATACTCCAAGACTCTAAATATATCCATTATTTATTGAGCACATATTGTTTTACATTTTAATGGGTTTGAGATCTTAATAACAGCTTTGATTAATGCCTGAGACAAGCTATTTTTGTGCTTATAGACATTCTTAACAAATGGTCGCTAGATAACAGCCAAGTACACTTTACAATACCCTCACACCCACGTATATAATACAAAACAATTGGTCTTAATTTGGAAAAAATGTGATGCACTATGCAGTAATGTCAGCCAATCTCAGTACGTTTGCTATAAAATTTGAAACAAAGTTGGGTGAGAATCCAAAAGCCAACTACCATACCATACAATTTGTTACAGAATACCTCCTTATCCCTTCTGAGGGTCATGGTGGGGGCTGAAGTTGATCCCAGCTGACAATGGAGAAGAGGGAGCTACAATCTGGACATTTCACCAGTCAACAACTAGGCTCTGAAAGCCAGCCGTATTTTTTTTTAAGTTTTATGTAGCTTTTCATAAAAGGAAAACCTAAATATGTTTTAATTCATGCTGACTCTGGGAACTTTTCAGTTTTAGTGCTGTTTGGACTAGTAAACCATAGAATTGAGAGGCTACAGCAGTAGGCTGGGCTATCTCTTTCTGCTCTTTATAGGCTGTTCTACAAATATTCACCCCCTTTGAAAGTTTTCAACTTTGAATTATTTAGGATATAATTTGACTTTGAAAAGAAATTACAGAAAATGAGTCTTTCATTCTTTCTTCAAAACAAAAAATAAGCCATTTCTAAAGCAATGACCTCCTTCAAGTCAGTATTTCATAGGACAACCTTTTAAAGTCAGCCACAAATTTTCATTTCGATTGAGGTGGAGTCTATCCCAGCTGGCTTAGGATGAAGGCAGGGGACACCCTGGACAGGTCGCCAGTCTATTGCTGGGCTACACAAACAGACATACAATCACACTCATATTCACACCTACATTACCAATTGACCTCAGCATGTTTTTGGACTGTGGGAGGAAGCCAGAGTACCTTGAGAAAATGCATAGATGGACAGGGAGAACATGCAAAGCCATGCAGCAAGATCCTGGGAAGGCCAGGACGCAAACCAGGGATCTTCTAGCTGCAAGGCGAAAGTGCTAACCACCAAGCCACTGTGCAGCCCTGTGAATACTTACGCAGTCACTTATTTTATAATGTCTATTTCAACATCAATTTTTAATTTGACATCAAGCACATACTGTAAGTTTTGTTTTTTACCTTGTTAACATGCCCATGCACTTATGTAGCACCTTTTAACCTCAGCTACGTTCTTCAAAGCTTTTTGACATGCATTTCTCATTCACTCATTCACAAAAACTCACATGCCAGTAGTGGCAGAGCTGCCATTCAAGGGACTCGCCTGCCATCACCTGTGTTGCCCAGGCACATTTCAGCACATGGAAGGGCCGGGGATCGAGTTGCCAACCTTGTGATTGGTGGACTTGCTCTACCGCATGAGCCATAGCCATGTGTACACTAAAATTCAGCTTCATTTCTAAGAGGAGATGAATGTCTCAAAATGTCCCCCATCAAAGATTTTTGTTCTACAGCAGAATGTTGGGTGTCACATTTGTTTTTATCTCTGAATATTCTGCTCATTTTAAGACACTTCATGGTTGAATGCTATGTACAAGTGGAGCACATCTTAATTTTCAAAATTGCCAAGAAATTTGTCCTTAGATGTAACCTGACAACGAGACAAATGTAGCTCACAATGCCACTGTTACAGCCAAGGAGCTTTAGCTTGTCTGCAGATGTTTCAAAATGCTGCAACGCATCTTTTAACAAGGGCCAAGTATAGGTAGTACATTACTCCAGAGCTGACCTCTCTCCACCGGCTGCCAGAGGAGATTAGAATTTAGCTGATGAGATAATTGTCTTACATCAGCAACTTGTATCTAGTCAACATGCCAGTATCTTGATTTAAGATGAAGGGAATCTTTTGCTGTCTTTGTCCCTATACTCCGGATAGTCTCCCTCTTATCATGAAATTCTCCAGTTCAACAGTAAAGTAGAAAAAATGAATGGATGCTCCTTGCACTTGGATCAGTCAAGCTGTTTTATAATCAGGCACTGGTTCAGATGAAAGAATGAAGGAAGGTGTTACTTAATCTGCATCCTGGGCTTGAGGTATCAAGCAAAAGAAGCAACTGCTTGTGTCAGTAAACACCACTTTGAATTGTTTGGCTCCAAGAGAGAGGAGTTAATTACTTTAAGCTATCAATATTTCTTTATGGGGCAGTGTGAGCCTAGAGCAGGTAGCCTGATACATATTAAACCGATGGTGCTGCAGAAAGAAGCAGTACAATGACAGAGCAATGAATGAGGACTACCGAAAAGATGTGAATGGGAGTACACGCAAACGAATGAAGTAGTCTTGATGCTCACTAAAAGTATAGCAGAGTTTTTCATTGTAATATATTAATATAAGGCATCATGAGGGATCATCATCTGTATTCAGTACATCTTGGTTCATTTAGTAAACACATGATTTAGATGAGATATAATAGACTATTTGAATCCATAAAGAAGAAAGGGATACATGAAAACAGCATTAAAGAAACAATAATTGGAAAAAGGCAGTGAGTAAATAAAATTCAATTAAAAGACATTACGTAAAGCAAGAACAAAGGCTAGCTAAAGAAGAGAGAGTGAGAGAGAGAGAGAGAGGTGATGTAATTTATAGCAATAAATCTTGGCCCATTTAGTGCTTTCTCAATAAGGGCAGTGCATAAGGGCCAGTCTGGAAAACAGTCATTGTCATTACTCACATTAGACTAAGTGCTCCACTTCTCAGGGTAAGAAGGGGAAAAAGGAAGGAGAGAGAAACAAATGGTGGGAAGGCCAGACATTTACTGTGGCACCGTTAGCTCATATGAGGGATGGGCTGGACTGAGAGTCTCCACCCACTACTTATGTCCTTGCTTCTGTCCTTTGCCATTTGAGAGCAGATTTTGAGGAAAAAATTGAGGGTAAAACCACATTTTTTTATATAAGTTCAAGATGACAACTTGTGAGTTTGTGATAAATTAGTGTTCATATTCACCATCAAAGTACTAAATTGTGGTTTCTAAGAGGATTTTCAAGCTGGTTAAGAGCTAAATGTACCAGTTCAGAGAATATATACTAAGATGAAAATGCAGTGTCTTCACTCAGGCTATGAAGGGTTAAAAATATTATGTTACCAAAAGCGTCTGAAAATATTTTTCCTTAGCTTCTGTGGACTGATCCTTAATTTAAGTCTGCTGCTGCACAGGTATCGGAAAAGAAGAGCACAATTAGTGTCAGGATGTTAGGAAAGTCAATTTTGAAAGAAAAAAAATTCTTAATCAATGCAGCATTATCAAGAATTAATCAATTAATTGAAGATACAAATCAAGCCCAGCAGATATTTGCCACTGTGATGTTAGTCATCAGACACATACTTTGGGCCCCAAACACTACTCTGTTTCATGTGGCACTAGGATATAGGTACTCAGTCCTAGTTGAATTATGACCATTACATATCACAGAAGTCTTGGTCATGGTGGCCTGTTGCTAGCTAAATCCACACAATTCTCTCTGCATACAAACATGGAATTGGCCGTAGTTCAAGTGACCATCTAATTGGGTTGTTACAGTATTAAACAATGAGAGACGCAACCAGGTACCACATCCATCCATTGTCTATACACTGCTTTATCCTCTGTAGGGTCACAGGGGAGCTGGAGCCTATCCCAGCTAGCTTAGAGTGAAGGCAGGGGACACCCTGGACAGGTCGCCAGTTTATCACAGAGCTACACAGAGAGACCAGCAAACAAACACACTTGCATCCACACTTATGGACAATTTAGTCACCAGTAAACCTCAGCATGTTTTTGGACTGTGGGAGAAAGCCGGAGAACCCGATGAAAACCCACACATGCACAGGAAGAACATGCAAATTGCACACAGCAATATCCCAGGCCCAGCTCAACAGGTACTACAGCTAATCCAAAATACATGTTGTGACAAACATAGAAAATACGGGTTTCTGCTAACTTTTGGAGCTTGTGGAGCCATGGTACACCCTAATCTCTCAACACTACACTTCAGGCAGTGCCCTAGCAGAGTTTTACAACAAGATGTGTGCCCATCTACATAACAATAAGGGCCAGCTTAGAGACAGAAATGCTCATTTTTTCTTAATGCACTGCAGAGCCATCAGTTGTCAAGCATATAGGCTGTCACAGCGACAGCTTAAGGCTGTGGGCTGTGGTAGTGCTCTCTCTCTCTCTCTCTCTCCTAGGTGTGTTCTTGGTGAAGCTGGCAGCAGGTGTGTTGCATGTTAATCAGCAGATGAGCTGCAGGTGGGAGCTGAGTGATTGGTCTCTGGGCGTCTCTATAAAAGCAGACTGCACCCATCATTCAATGCTGGACCGTTGTCTAATCTCCAGTCAGTATGGGGAGTAGAACTGTCTTTGCCACCAGCCTTTGGAATTTTAATAATCCTGTTTTCTGTGTTTAGTGAAAGCTGACTCCAGCCTGTTGTGTTCTGGGATCCTCAAGTCTGCTGGTCCTCCGCTCTGCCTTGGATTTTGTTTCTAACGGAGGATTCCACCTTTCGCCAGCTTCATCCTGGGAACCACAGGCTATATCTCGGATGAAACACCCTGAGAGAAATGCATACCTCTATTGAACTCATGGACGCCAACTTATCTTCCTCGTGTTGAGTTCCAAAGAGGGAGAGAGCCGGATAAAGCCAGGCCAAGGACCGTGTCCCTACCTGTCAGCTAAGTTTCCAAGCCCTGGTATCACCAAACTATTAGTATATTATTTTGTACATAGAATTATTACAACCTATGTTCTGTACTTAATATTTAGTTTTTATGCTCTGCATAAAATAGTTTTAGTCTGGGGATTTCTGTACAGGATTAGTTAGTTTAGGCTGGGTTTAGTTTTCAGTTTAGTTTTGTGTTCAGTTCTCCTGCCTTGGTAATACCATCCATGGGTTAACTGTAGTTTTAGTTTGTCATTCTTGTGTAGTAGTTCTCCGTACCACTAGATGGTTTCTGGTTTCATAGTTTAGTTTCTGGGTTAAGAGTTCTATTTCCAGTTCCTGTATATATCTTGTTGTAAATCAAGCATTGTTAAAACATTTATTTGCCAGCTGTTTCATTTCCTGCTCCTGAGCCTTTTTTGTACCTGCTGTAACATAGGCATATACAGTGGATTAACTTTAATAACTTTAATGTACTACAAGTGTGTAATATGTAGGCTTAAGCATATTGGATTGGGACTCAGTATCAGCAGACACTAAATATTAAATCATTTATATCAGACACGGGGGTAAAGAACTTGATAGGGGCATCTTTGATCTAAACTGTATGTTCACGTATGTTTAGTATAAATGTATGTCAAAATATACAATCACATATGCTAAAATGTAATGAGATTGGAAGAAATCATAACATGGAAAATGATTAACTAAGTTTCATGTTAAATACTGGGGGGTACGGGGCCTCACAATCATTGTGGAAAGTACTCAGTATAATCACAAGATAAGCAGTATGGAGATCTTGTAAGGTTTTGTGTGATGATGACTTGCAAACCTGGACTTTAAAAGCTTAGAATTGGAGGATAGTTTAAGGAAAGGCAACTGTACAGGAGCTGTCAAGAATAAAGTCAGATGATGACTCATATGAAAGCTTACTTCAGACAGACTGACAGAGGGGTTCTGTGACGCACATGGTGCACACTGGGAACTAAGAATGTACACACCTCTCATATTTCAGTTGCTCTTGAGACCAAACTCAGTTTGTTGTACTCTGTAGTTTGCAATAAACCTCCAAGCAGACCAAGTTTACTGACTTTTCTCAAGCGTATTAGTGCAGTTCAGTGAATGTGGTAGTCGGAAAACACTCTACATAATTAGACAGGGTTCAGGCACTGCCACGATAGCGATGGCTTCGGGAAACCTATGGGTGACATCACAGAGGGTTCGTCCATCTTTATATCCAGTCAGTGATTTTCAGCAGCAAAGCTTAGTGCAGATTTTAGATGCTTTCGGATCAGTAGTACATTCAGTTCTCCTGTGGTCCAAGCTGTCATGTTCAGTTCTGAACAAAACATACATGCATTGCAAAGTTATCAGATTGTAATTGTTTGGTTTGTCTTTTAATATGCTTTTAACAAGGACTTAAAGTACTGCAGGCTCAGCTGAAAATGGGGCTCTCAGTCAGCAGAGAGGGCAGCCCCATTGCTGAAAGCCTCAGTCAGTGACAGTAGTGGTGATTCAGTATAGTGAATACATTTTATAGAGTCACTCATAAATGTACACCTCTAGCTTTCACAATTGCATAGTATACAGACACAGCAGACTGGAAGAAAATATTAAATTTGCTTGTATACCATCAACACGTGACACACTAAAACCAAAAGTGATTGCTTTAGTAGCTATTGTAGCCAAACAAATTGCAGTCATACACATATTCAAGGACTAAACACACACACACACACACAGCCTCCCAGTCCCCAGGGCACATTTTATTACTTGCAATCTGTAGACAGGAAGATAAATTATTGGAGAATTTATTATAGTTGTAGCTATGGCAAGAATATTATAGCACCGTAACAAACAGGGACTGGAAAAGTACACATGCATCACTTATAAAAGCATCATACTGTTGTTCTGCAACCAAACTTCAAATACCATAGCTGAACTGTCCATACCATTCATTCTTTATATCACAGTCTATGAACAGTTTATCACTGAAATGTTCCTCCTCAATGTAAAAAAAGAGTTCAAGGAATGGAAGAGGAAGAAATTAACAAAATGGGTTGACTTGTGAGATGAAAATTACTTAAATTATTATATATACTGATATTCATTACCGAAAGAAATACTTTGAGACTTGGGGAGTTTTGCTAAGAGTTTGATGAGAAAAGGCCAGCAAGCCTCTAAAGCACCTCTAAAGCTCATTAATTAATATGTTTTCTTTCATTTGTTTAATTTATTGAAAAATGTAATTGTAAAAGATAAAAGTTGAAGTTTCACAGATGCAGCAGTAACTTCCTGGTAGTTTCCAGCAGTCAGCTAAAACTCAAGGAAGTTATGCACCTGACCAACAAATATTCTGGCATACGCTGCACTTTTGATCCTTGGTACCTTATACTCTCCAGCGGACGAAGACACAGATAGATAGGGACACCACGGCCATGTTATTACACTACTTTCTTGTCTGCTTAGACTTTGCTAGGAGAACAAAACGTTTTGAGATGCACAATAATGTCTGTGAGGGACTTGCAAGAACTGAGCAGATGACAAGGACAATTTAGACAGATAAGAAACTTATGTCACTCTGACAGTAGCAGACCCTTGCTTACTCCCCTACAGCTGTGAAACATGTACACTGGCCTTAAAACCATTAATGGTTTCCGCGTCCCTGAGCACAGACTAATGCGGACTTTGAAAGCCGACTTTAGACTTGGAGTTCTATTCATGCTACAAATGAACACATTAGTCTGATGCAGACAGTCACATTGCTACTAATGTCGAATACAAAGATACACTGGGGGCTCCCATGGATGTCTGACAACCCGGCAGTGACGCTACACTTTTTCCTGGACATATGCAGCTGGATTCAGATTAGGCTATGGCACAGAGTGCAACTAGGCGTGAGGTGTTCAGAGAGCAGTGGGTGGATATAGCACAAGAGTTCTGGAGAATTTAGAATTTCCTAATGTGTTTGGGTACCGTTGATGGAAAGCATGTACCTACAAGTCAAAACACCTCCAAAATCTAGCAGCAACTACTTCAATTACAACTCTTTTGATTATGAATCCTGTAGGTGTTACAGAATCTTCTAGTGCAGTCTGTCTTCAAGTCAATAACAATCATTCATTTTGAGCACCGTTTGTTCCTGGCGCATGTGCAATCAATGTACTTGCCGTGCATGAGTTCCTCACAGTCACAAATGTTGAGCAGCACTCAAAGGTCCACTGAGTGATCTCCATGAATCCCTGTGGAAATTTGCATCACTCTGACCCTTGCGGTAATCAACCTTTAGTTTGATAATACAGTGAGAAAGCCTCCTGTGATTCCAACTAGCAAGTGTTTACACATTAGTCCCACTGTTACAATTGTACTCATTTAAATAGCATAAATTAGGTTGTTTTTTTTTCTTACTGTTATATTTTTGGTGTTTCTTGAAATGTGAAACCATATACAAACAATTGTGTAAAACTCCTTTAAGACTGGTTGAACTAACTGCTTTAATATTGATACTGACTTTTGTGGTAGATTTTTATCTACTTTGCTCTTGCTTTAGTCTTATATTTAACGAGCTGATATAAAAGTGCCATAAGTCTACATTGTCTAACTCTGTGCTATTTTTAATTGACAGGCTAAATGACAATCATTGTCATAGATAAGCATATTTAAGGGGCTCCATGTTCACTGAATCGTCCAGATAATTGGGTTATTCTGCTTTTTGAGATAGCCGGATAGGCACTGATTTCCACTTATGAGCTGTCCATTTGTTTTTTTATTTACCTTTCCTGCCTGAAGAAGATGTCTTGTTAGCACAATATGCGCATTTGATTTTCATAGTGCACTGACTGTGAAAGACCGTGCAACGGACGGCCTTTCAGTGAAAATAATAACATTTATGCCACATTCTCCTGGAATCACATCCTGCCCGTTTGCTGATTGCCTCTTTGCTGCCTGGGAAAGAAAAGTTTCCCAGAAGTTTCAAAAAGGACTCAGATCTGTCATTAGTTTCAACAAATACACGGAGAAACAAAGAAGGAGACTGAGCTTTTCCTGACAGCTAAACACTCTCCCTTGTGGTCCAACCTGCCAATATTAAAATGGTAGCAAATATAATTTATTTTGTAACTATACTCAGTCCTCGTATTTTCTTGACATTTTTCACAAACTGTCATATTTATCAAATCAGAAAGGACTGTGTTCGAGTCACATTGTAAGCATCTTTACTGGACTCTGCTTCGTTATCATGGTTGGCAATGTCTAATATATGTCTTCCAACAGCAGAATGCAATGAAATTATGCTTGTGATCTGTGATCTGGATGTACTCTAGACAATACCTCTTGACAGGTGCAGTATGAAGGCAGATAAGGAGCCATGGGAAATATCATGTCTACAGTATAATAGAGTTAAGGTACAGTGTAATTTATTACAGTCACCCTGTTTCTGTGAGAGGTAGAGGGGGGGAAAACTGTTCTAATGGCAAACGGTGGCAACAAACAACAATTTGGTTATTTAAAAAAAAAACTTGATTAAGGCAGCATTAAGACGCACATCAGACATCACAAAATCCTCATTACTATCATAGAATATTTGGGGGGTTGTGCGCTCTCAGGTAAACTGTGTGTGAGATATATTGACCAAGCTGTCTGGTGGGGGTTTCTGGTCTTTCCTCGTTGTGCTAAATATCCAGCCTTCAGCTGTCAAACCCACCAAGAATCACACCTTGAACTCACTGACATCCATTTTGTTTTGTTTATCTTGGTTGTTTGAAAGATGCATGTTCCAGTATTCTGACAGTGGACCTTTACCTGCCAAAATCAATGATAATGGTGTGTTAAATCCAGTTTTTGGTATGTTAGTTTCAAACAAGGTCTAACTTTCATGGTTTTGTCCCATAATCCCATGGGATAAGTGCTCGGTGCCATCATTAGAAAGAACCTGTTTTAGCAGCAGACACTTTGACATGTGCCACAGCAGGGAAGATGCTGAAATACTGGCTCACAGTTTACTTCACACAATTAAACCATCGCTGGTGTCAATGATAAAGACAACTTGACAAAAAATCTTCTAAACTCAGGGAAATGTTTAGAAGTGAAAGCAAATGCGTGACTGGCCTCAGAGACCTACTTTCTTGTTGGCATCATTCTTAAAAACCAACATAGTGCTCCTTTAATATAGCCTCCATTTGACATCATTCCAGTAAAGCAATCAAGCAGATTTTTGTGAAACTGCAGGTGTTTTTTACTTGTGAAGCCAAATCAATTGTTCTCTCTAATCTGTGTACAAATGGGATTTTCCCCGATTGTAGTTTTTTAAAAAAAAAAAAAAAAGGTTCTTATATTGCTTTTTTTGTCTTAACTGCCATTAGACAGAGTTTTGACAGAGGACTATAGCAGCATAATGTATTTTATCGTTTGATGTGATTGGCAGATTTCTCTTGCACATCCAACTGATACACTACACCTATTGATTTTCTGTCACTGTAACACTGCATAGAAACAACACATCACACAACAAGGCATCTCATGGGAGCTGCATTTTGTGTGTGCCTGTGTGTAGGTGTGTGTGTCCTACGTGTTGCACATTTCACTCATAAAAACCCATTTTACCACAAGTCTTCTCCCTCTTTATTTTTCTGCTCCGCTAAAAGCCTTATACATCTTTGCTTAATCTGTTTTATCATTGCTTTTAATATACATTAAGCAAAATTTTAACTGATCCAACTATCTTGGCTTCACTTATGGAAAATTACAATCTCTCCCATTAACATTATGGAATGTAATTCAGCAGCACTTACTGCACCGAGGTGCCTCTGCTTTCTGACAGATTCTGTAACCTTTCTTATTACTGCTGCACTAACTGATTACTGCGGTGGCTGCCTATGTATTGAACTGCGGTAAGTAATGAAAAATGTGCGTATCCACTGCTGGTTCTCCCATTGATCCCATCAGTGGGAAGTAGCTTGGCTCCAATTATGCCTTAATAGGCCCGAGAGGAAAGGAGACGAGAGGAGAGAAATGTATGAAATGTGTGAAAGGGTTATCCATAAAAAAGAATATTTAACAACATTTCCGTCAATAAAGCTCAAAAAATGGCACATTTTTCCAGTAACACCGTCACTTCAGGATAAATAAGGATGGTGTTTTAGGCTAGAAATGAACTGAGACACTTCATTCACTTTTATTCCTGACATCTAATGTAAGTAAATAAAAAATCCTCTTTAGACAAATTAGACTGGTTATCTTATTGTTTATAGCGTTCGTCACAACGGATAATCACAATCAGTTCCTGTTTCCACACCTTCTTGTTAATTTATAGCACCATCGGCTGCTGCAAAAAGCTCACTTTTCCTCTCTGCCGAAGAGCTGACAGGGGCTGACTCTTGTCACAACAGTGTTAACGTAATCAGCCTAACCCACACAACCTTCGATGCACAAATTGTATTACAGTACAGTTTGGGTTGGGGGTGGCAGTGATTTAGTTAATGCTTGAATGGTGAGTGGGGGAAGGAGCTGCAGCCTTGAAGCCACATTAGACATATACAGTAGTGTGTGTGTGTGTGTGCGTGTGCGTGTGCGTGTGCGTGTGCGTGTGCGTGTGCGTGCGCGTGTGCGCGTGTGCGCGTGTGCGCGTGTGCGCCCACCTGTGAATCTGTCCTCTGTCTGCTTTGCTGCTGTTGCACATCTGCTGGTACCAAATGAGTAGAGATGCCGTGTTCTGTTTGAAACAAGGCAAAATAAATGAATAAAACAAGTGAAGACTCAGATAAAAAGATGAAAGTTGGCTGATGCTCATACATCAAGAACGGAAGAAACCACTTCTGATTCCAAACTGAAGCTGTCAATTTTCATTCAACAACACATTCACTTGGCACAGATGAAATGATCATTTATTTAATCTTCAGTCTTTTGGGACTTGTGAGTAGCCAAATAAATAATTTATCCCATTTGAAATTATAATTTGGAAGGTTGTTCCATTTTTTGAAGAGAAAGTAATTGAGTCTCTATTTTTCTAAACCCTCCTCCATCAATTGTATTTTTTATTCTGTGCTGAAAGAGGCAGAAAAAACCTTTACGATACAACAATAATGAAATGATAAGAGAAGAAATGTATTATACCTTCTACATAAAGTATGAACCTCAGTATGTCCTGCTCTGGTCATTCAGCTACAATCGGATAAATGTGGCTATAATCAATATTCTTGTGTTAACCATAGATCACATGATTAGCTGCAGTGAACGAGGTCAATGGTCGGGATGAACCCGGAGAGAGTCACCACCAGCCCACACTTTACTGCCTTAGTTCATTCTCATCATTCTCAATATGTCATTTCAAGTGGTTTACGGCTGCTGTTTTACCTCACTTAGCTTCAAAAACCAAATGTATACTTCTTACTCAACACCCAAGGTCAAACAAACAAAGTTAGAAACTTGAAATTAGCAGTTATCCTGTAAATTTAGTATTCTGAGGGGAGATCAAAATAGTGCTAAAAGAAAAATGAAAAAATTTGAGACATGATTCCAAGTTAATGCCATTTTGCTCCAAATCAGGCTGATGTTTCTAAGTGCTACATGTGTACATATTAAATACAGAGGTGGCATTAAGTTTACAACCCATTTCCATTCCTCCCAGGAGGTCAAAAATTAGTTTTTGCAAGTTTAATGTGTGTTTTATTCATCCTTTTATGCCTTGTGAACAACATTTTAAAGAAATAGTTAAACATTTTAAAAATACTTTAATTTGGTTCCAAGAGTGCAACCAATCCCACCCCCCTGACCCCACTGTCAAGTTATCAATAAAGGATTCTAAAATATAGTGATTGAGGACTATGATACTATCTTCTAGGAGAGACTAATTCCTGGAGAAACTTTTCTTCTCTTATCTCATCTGCTGGGGTTTTGGTAAAATTACCATGATGCTGAGAGGTGAGTCTGAGTCTGATTTGATCTGGTACACAACAGCATCTGACCTGAAAAAAGATCTTCTTTCTGTGTTCTGACCGACACCCTACAGAGATAATAAGGCCAGCTTCCTAACAAACCAAACACTGATTATAATGCTGATTAATCTTATGTTTCCCTGAGATACTATTAATCCGTAGAGAAGAGTGCCCTCATTACGGAACCCACAAGCTCTCATCATCCATGAATCATTAAACATGATGATATGTCAAACCCACATGTGTATCACATAGTATCACAGACTGTATTTCATCTCCATATCCATCATAATTCTTAAGAATAGATTTTTAGCAGACTCATTCGTGGTATCGGTCAAACTGTATCTGTATTGTTTTTTGGGGTTTTTTTTGATCCTCTGGTTTATGAGCACCTGTTGCAGCAGGCAGGATGTGTTTCTGATTGGAAGTGATACCAGCTGCTGGCAAACAGGCTAACCAGGCAGAAACATTTATCTGGTTAACAGAGCCCTGACAGGGCCTCTCTCCTCCGCTCGGCTCTCCGTAATGCTTTACGACACTGTCATTTAAAAATGACATGATAGGAATGGGGGTTTAGCTTGCCAACTGCCCCTGTAGTCACACAAACACACACACACACACACACACACACACAAACACACACACACAGCTGCTGACGAGTCAACCAGGACGCCGAAAGAGAGGCAGGGATGGATAAGCAGCTGCTCCATGAGTGTGTGTATGTGTGTCTTTTGGCTCGTGCAGACCTGGTTGTTTATTTGATACTTTTTTTTTTTTAGTTTTACATCTCTCATGAATCAGGAGGAATGGGTGCGTGTGACTGTGTGGATATTGGCTGTCCTTTCTGCTATGTGTGAATATGTGTGTGTGTGTGTGTGTGTGTGTGTGTGTGTGTGTGTGTGTGTGTGTGTGTGTGTGTGTGTGTGTGTGTGTGTGTGTGTGTGTGTGTGTGTGTGTGTGTGTGTGTGTGTGTGTGTGTGTGAGAGAGAGCATCAAACCAGAGCCATGGCGGCTATAACCAGAGCACAACAGAATGCAGTGTATTGGTCCTGGGTGATTATCGTGGTCCCATAAGTAATCACTAATTGAAGAGACACATTACTTATTAAGTAATTAATTAATAATTGATTAATTAACAAGTAAGAGTGAGTCCAGTGGCACAACAGAACCTAATTATGGTACACAGCACATACAGAGGACATTATTTCCATAGATAGATAGATAGATAGATAGATAGATAGATGTACTTGAAAAGCTTCAACTTAAAAGCATCTTTTTAGAGATAAAAATAGTCTTGTCTTTCAGAGATTTTTTTTCTCCTTTTTTGTTTTAAGTGTAGCTTGAGGCTGTATAGACATAGAGCACTGATGTTTTCGTACTGCTACATTAATGTCATCATACTGTACACTGTGATAGAGCCAGTAGGGAACGCCGTACTGCTAAGATGGTTGGAAGGTTACATACCTACATACATGTCCAACTGAACAGATTATCTGTGGTCAGTTGCTGCCTGCAGCATGTTATAAACTGATCACTCCTCTGAGGTTTGCACTGTGTTCTGTGGGAACCCTATCCTAATGCAGTCTTCTCCCTGATGCATTTAGGAATAATTCCTTGTGTCTAGTGGCCCAGCCATTTCTCCTCAGGTGTCTCCAGGGGTAACTGACCTAGCCTTTGTGGTTTTGACTCCTGCTTGTGATTTGTTATATCGCTGCCTAAACCTACGAACTGCTTTTCCTTGTAATGAGTCTGTTTTTGAGTACGACTTTGTGATTTTCAGCTGCTGAGGCGTGAGTCGTGCATTTGAGGCTTGTGTATGTTGGCAGCAAGTTTGATTTTTTTATTTATATAAGATTAACAAGGGGTCCAGTTTCACACCAAAATGTGTACTAGCTATGTTGGTCCAGACACAAAACATACTGTTTCCACAAAGGTAGTACAGTTGTGTGATAATTGCATTTTTAGGGGCTATTCATGAAGTAAGACATTCTGGCAACCTTGAAAACAACTGGAGCTTTGCAGTTTACATTTGCATAAGCGTATTTTAGCCCAAACCGCGATCTTTTCCTAAGCCTACACAAGCAGTTTTGGTGGCTGAGTTTAACCAAGCAGTTTTGTTGAGTAAACTAAGGCAAATAGTGACTGAAATATAAAGTAAGCATCATCAGAAAGCACAGCAAAGAGTAAATTATAATATATGCAGTATATATGCAATATAAAAGTGTAAGTCATGTGATGTAGATGTAATCCCAGTAGAAAAGAATCAGAGAAGAAAACATATCTCACATTTTTACAGCCTTTCATGTGAAATTATATATTACATTTGCACTGTGGACCAACGTAGTTAATAAATATTTTGATGTTGAGACTGCATTGCCATTAAAAACATTGAACAAGAAATAATAAGACAGAGGAGACTTTCACTTCCTGAGCTTAAAATACTGAAGGAGACATTAGATAATAAAGGGTCACTCCAATGGTTCAACCCACATCTTCTGTCTGGGACACAGTGGGGACAGGTTACAAAATATTTGTTTCAAATTAATGCAGGACAGGATGCAATGCCCTAACATTTAGTCCTAGTTATGTAAATGCTGCATCCTAAATGTTCTTTTATTTTTTGCTTGTAACAGAGGCTCTCTGATAAAAAGGACTAGCAAGGATTATTTTCTTTCTCACAAAGTTTCTCTTAAGCAACAACAACATAACATTCAGTGCATAGACGCTGAGTTCCCCTTTAGACACTAACATCTATTGAATACATTTTGTAGTTCAGTATATTTTTGGACATTGGAGGAGTCTGAAACAGTTTAGTTCCTTTAGAATCACATTTTGTTGACAACTGAATGAAAAAGAGCAAAGGTGAAACTGCCGAAATGAAAGGCCATGACTTAACCGATGAGGCTGTTTTCCTCTGGTGGGGGATATAAACGTCACTTCACATCTGAATGTGCATATTAAATGGCCTATTGATTCAGTGCTGTCTCAAGCATAGAAAGTGCAATCAATCTGGAAATATTTATGTGTTCTTTAAGTGATGTCACCCATAAAGTAATTTCTCCAAATATCTACTAGCTCCAAATATCTACCGGTCCCTGTACAACCAAAGTGAGAGCTGTGTCCGCATACTCGGCACAAAGTCAGATACGTTCCCTGTAGGTGTTGGACTCTGCCAGGGCTGCCCTTTGTCTCCGATCTTGTTTGTGGTGTTCATGGACAGGATCTTAAAGCGTAGCCAGGATGAGGAGGGTGTTCGGTTTGGGGACCTCAGGATTGCATCGCTGCTTTTTGCAGATGATGTGGTTCTGTTTGCTTCAAGAGACCATGACTTTCAGCACACACTTGGAGCGGTTTGCAGCTGAGTGTACAGTGGCGGGGATGCGGATCAGCACCTCCAAGTCCAAGGCCATAGTTCTCTGCCCGAAACCACTGGATTGCTCCCTCCAGGTTGGGGGGGAGTTGCTTCCCCAAATGAAGGCATTCAAGTATCTTGGGATCTTGTTCATGAGCGATGGGAAAATGGAGCATGAGATGGACAGGCGGATTGATGCAGTGGCAGCAGTAATGTGGGCATTGTGCTGAACTGTAAGGTTCAGTATGAGGCAAAGGCCCTTGATTTACCAGTCCATCTACGTTCAAACCCTCACCTGTGGTCATGAGCTCTGGGTAGTGACCGAAAGAATGAGATTGTGGATACAAGTGGCCGAAATGAGCTTCTTCCATAGGGTGGCTGGGCTCAGCCTTAGAGATAGGGTGAGAAGCTTGGACATCCAGAGGGAGCTCAGAGTAGAGTCGCTGCTCCTTTGTGTCGAAAAGAGCCAGTTTAGGGGTTTGGACATCTAATTCAGATGCCTCCGGGAAGACTTCCTTTGGAGGTTTTCCGAACACATTCGTCTAGGAGGAGACCCCAGGGTAGACCCAGAACCAGCTGGAGAGATTATGTATCTCGTCTGGCCTGGGAACGCCTCATGAATCCCTAGGAAGAGCTGGAAAGTGTTGCTGGGGGGAGTTAAGTCTGGAATGATCTGCTTGACTGCTGCCTCCATGACCCAACCTCGGATAAGTGGAAGAAAATGGATGGATAGATGGCTCTACCAGAACCAGAGTTTCTTGCTTAATGTAATCACTTTGCAACTTCAGCTGCACTAATTGTGGATTATTGTTGTTAAGAAAATTAAATGGCGAGCAGCAATTAATGTAGATGGTTAATGTGGGTTTATCCACTTGATATTGTTCTGTAGTTAGTTTAAATGGCAAAAAGTAAAGTGAATGAGAAAAACAGAATGCTCAGATATACATTTCACAAACGACTGGTTTGTACTTTCTGTACACTACTGTACACTTCTGATTTATGTCTCTCTGTGCTGTGTACAGGAAGCAGCAGAGGGTAATTAGATTACATGTTCTGAATGGGGAAAGATAATTAAATCTAACATGACCTAATTCATTTACCAATTTATTGCCACTGTTAGGGACTGGGACACCCTTTCAGAATGCAGAGGAATGGCCCCTAAATTAAGATCAATACAATGGAAATCACAAAGAATCAAATTCTTCCTTTTCCTTCATTATAAGTGCAGAGACTGTGTTTACATGATTGCTCATATTATATTAGTTTTATGCAGGGATGTCATAGTAGGTGAACTCTTTGTGAACTTAAGTTTAGTTACTTATTTTAGCAACTTTCAGATTTGCATTAATGTTTATGGGGTTCGTGTCATCATAGTGCACGTCTGTGTCTTCTGCTACAAAACACTACATGACTTCTCTGTCTGCATGTTCCTCTGTGTTGGAACTCTAAAGTAAGTTAAGTGCATCGTCTGCGTCACTATAGAGGTGGCTTTTGGTTTGGGGCAGTGACAGTGGAGAGCTAAATGGATAAAGCCCTGAAGATGAAGATGAAGTTGAGAAAACAACAGTGTCTGAGTGACAGAAGCAAAACAGAGTTTCAAAAGGACTGTCTGTTCTAGATACAAAGGCTGACCCAGAATGAATGCTGATGCAGCGGTACACAGTTTGTATGTCCATCACTAACTGAGGACACATTTACACAGTATATAATTACATATAAAGTGTATACACCCTTCCAAATGTTAAAGGTTTTACTATTTTGAGGTTCAAAAATAAATGAATGTAGAACTCCTAATGTTCATTTTCATTTATGTAAAAGCTCAAGCTGGAAACAAAACGAAGGTATGTTTGAAAATGAAGATTAAAATTCAAGAGGCCTCTGGATTATACAGTGAATATTACACATACAACATAAAAGTATAAAAAGAAACAGACATTATTAAAAATGTACTAGCCTTTTCACCTTCCTACCACTGTGGCCTAATATCTAAAGTTTGTCCTGAGAGTGGCAGTAGAAGAACAATGTGCAATGATTTACTCCCTAGAAAGCATTATATATGTCTTTTATTTGGAGATTCTTTTGGCAAATGTGACTTTATTTTTTCTAAACACTAAGAGCAATTTGGGAATTAGCTACCTCACTTAAGTAGAATAGGATGGTTGGCGGGATTAAATCACCAAATTCACAACTTGCCAAAGACTTGCTGTATGATTTCAACTACAGTTGGTGCTTTGAAAATGATATGCAAAGCTGACATGTCTTTCTTCCGGGATTACATTTGTTTCTGAAGTATCACGAATACATTTGTAATCAACATTTCTTTGCCATTTATTGCATTGCTTTTTTGAATTCCTGTGTAGGATTTGTCACCCTGAAATCACACAAATCACAATGACAAATAAAAATTAAAAGCAAACATTAAGTTAAAATTAAACTTAAGGCTAAAAAGCATGTACTTAAGTACAGATTTAAGGTACTTTTTTACCTGAGCATTTGCATCTATTTTAACTTTATCATTCTACTCTACTCTGTATCTCAGGAGCAATTATTTAATGCTTTCTGGACTACAATTATTAGCTTTAATCACTGGTTACTTTTCAGACTGCAGTTTTTCATACCATTTATTTCCAAAGAAAAACAGGCATCTCCAAGTTTGGTGATTTCGAATGTTTGTGATAAACTGAAGGATTGTGTTCTTTTAGGAGTTGAGAAATTTTTTGTTATTATTTGCTCTGTTGGTTTGGGATCTGAGGATTAGGAGGTCCTTCCTGGGCATTTTTTCCATGTGGCAGGACACACAGTCCATCGTCTGCAACAATGTTTAGGTCATTGGAACATGTCAAACATCCACACGATTGAGTTGTTGGATTCTGGTGAGATATGGTAATCACTTCACATGTCAGTGGTTTTAATGCTGTGGCTAACTACTCTATATCGACAATAGCACTTTTTTCCCATTTTTTCCAATGGAAACAACAGTAGGTTGCAACCCCCAGCAGCAACCTACTGCACAGAAAATTTAATTGGAATTTTTGACAGGGATTCAGATCATGCAGTAAGGCAGCCCTGCTAGTCTTTTTTCCTGGTGGATTATTAATTTTAATCACAGTGCTCGTCTCTCTGCATGCCAATGTTCCATCAAAACAATTCCACCCATTACCATTTTAATTTGCATCCTCTGCTTAGCTCCACCCAGGATACCTACCTAGTTGTGATTAGCTTTAAGAAATACAAACAAGCCGGAGTGTTTTTTCCCCTTATGGCAGAATGACTGTGTGGTGGAGCCACAGAATGGGCTTGTTAAGCAAGACTATCCATAAGCAGACTGTTAGACAAAAAAATAAATGTCCATTGCCCAGAATAACCACAGTATCGGAACATTTACTCTCTTATTGGTTGATATTTTTGACAATAAGAAAATAGACGAAAATGTTAAATGCATCCTCAAAGAGAAAGGCATGATGCACAAAAGGAATGTGTAATAAATGCCACAATTAGCATGTAACCTCGATGAGCCAGGGTTTGCAGGTTCTCAAGGTTCTCGAGCCTGTTAAAATGATTCCTCTGCATTGATTTGCTTGACAAGTGCTTGTACAAAAGAAAACAAGTGAGGAGAGAAATGGTATTGATTGGCCCATTCTTAGACTAGGAAGGAAGCAACATTCACAGATCTGGAGAAAATACTTTCCATCAATCTGATACAAAATTCCAATCGTGACATTTTGACACCTATAAAGTCTGAACACGAACATTCCCAGGTCTTCATTTAAGCCTGTCAACTCATAATAATCATAATAAATGAATGCAGCACATTGGCACAAATACAGTGAGAGGGGGAAAAAAACTTTTACTAGATCAATTTTCAAACATTGCCATTGTCACTGCTACATACAGCAGATGCTATGAGTGACGTCAGCAGTAGAGAGACAGAACCACTGTGAAGTAACTCTTTCTGTAAAGTTAAATGGGTTCTTCGAGAGGAACCAATAAGCTATTTGTCTCCTGATCCAAACAAGCTGATTCTAAACAGGAGATCAATACTGATATCTTTAGGCTGCTAACTGCTCCACTAATATATTATCGATGTCTGGGTCTTGCTGGATTAAATTTGGACTGCACACAACAGTTCATCTTGATCAGAGCACACAGAGGAGATGCTCTGACAGAGGAATACAAGAATTCCCCTGAAAGGTGTATATGGGCCTCATTCAGCACCAAAAAACAGAAAGGTATTATGTGTTAAAGGGTCTGCCAGGGTGAGTAATGAAGAAGAGTGTGACTGGAAAAGGCCATCACGACCTTTGGTTTCATTTCTCCTAATGTATATCCTGCAGAGATCACCAGAAATGCTTATCCAGGGTCTTAGGTTGAGCTACTTATCACTTACTGGTTACTTGACCTTTGACCGCACTAGCCCAGTTACTAAGCTGACACACAAAGCATGAGATGCCATAGTATTGCACATGAGGGAATCTCTATGTTCATTTTGCCTATTAAAGCTGGGGTAGGCATTTTTTGTTCTTATTTTTGTGTTTCGTTTTGTTTGTTGCTTGTGCCATTCGGCAAAAATTTATTTTAGAATCTTTCAGCATATTGTAATTCAAGGAGTTTGTGAAAAAGCAAACTCCTGGGCTTCCTCATGGCTCTGAAAATCTAGACTACAATAGGAGATTTTAATCAATCACAGGTTGTTTCACCCAGATCAGGTTCCAAGTCCACAGAATGTTGCAGTGCAATGGGTTGGATGGAGGACTTGTACTTGGGAGAGTGTGGTTTGAATCCTGGATGAAGCAGAGATGAATGTTATTTGTCTTTAACTAATGGGAGAAGTTAGAGGGAAGAACTCCAGGAGAAGGCTGTAAATGTTGAAATTCTGTCATTTTTGTTTGTGTTGTTTTGTTTTGTTTTTGTCTTTTCCGGATTTTTGCCTACTGCAGCTTTAAGACCTGATATAATACATTCAAGTACCTGTGCATGTGGTTAAAAGAAACCTTAAGTCTTGATGGGCTAATCAGGGATGTTTTGAAAGTCAAAATAAAAGAAAAGGGACAATCAGTATGGGATGACTGACGCTGTTCAATCTTCAATATGCACTGGGTTAGAGTCTGACACCAGAGACTTCGGTTTGCCATTAATGTTGTTTAATTAACTGTATTTCTCTAACCTTTACCAGTTAGTCTTAATTTCTGAAATTTAACCAGATTTTCATTACAAATATAGCAGATATTCATGTCCATACAGGAGGACACCAATAGGCTCTCGTGAGGATGAGGACTTTGCATTACATACTTAAAGACTTGTGTGATTCGCTCAAGTCATCAGGATTTTAATTTTCTGTAAGAGCATTAAAACATGCTGGTTCACATCCAAAAAATATTATGAAGTATAGTCAGAAAAAAAATCAAGCCACGACGGTGAAAACACAGAGCTGACTCAAGCCACTATAAAAAGCCTTTACCTTATATAAAGTATTAGCCACACAAAAAACTTTTCCCTCAAGTTAATGCATTTCTAAATCCAGCCTTTATATTTACTCTAAATTAAAACTCCTAATCATAATTTAAGCAGAAGCTCTCCTCTCTTGTTAGTGTTTTTTATGATATATTCATTCATAAAAGCATCAGACACAGTCTTCTACTCTGCACATCCTCAGTAAGATCACAGAGTAGTTCATTTTGTATGTGTCTGTCTGCCTGAATATGTTACAATACATTATTTACACTTTACTGTAAGGAAAGGCAGTTGCAGATATTTATATTGTATTTTATCAGTCTCCACAGGGGAGTTTTCCAGCAAAAGGCATATCATAACTGATGGATTACCAATTGGAATTAATTAACTTCCTCATTTATTCGCCTCTATCTGCAGCCCTGTGAAGCAGCTGTAATCCCACTAATGGAGTGCTTACCATTCAGAGCCAGTGATCTGACAGTGACTGATGCTGCCTAATTGCTGAAGAAACAGAGTTGTTCCGCTGCTGTTGCTAAATACAGCGTAACTGCAGCTCCAGAGGGGTGCAGGACTGTCACCATGATAGCTGAGACATGTTAGACTCAGGCACTTGGTGTCTCACCAGGGAGCAATAATACATGATAAGTCTGCACACGGATGCTGAACCAGGCCTTTTCATTTCTCATGAACAAAATGAAAAGCCATTACTATTTTGCAGAGCCATACACTTTAAAGTTGGAGATTCTAACAGTACAGAAAAAAAAAGGAAAAATGACAAAGGACAACTATTCCATGTGAATATATTCAGTAAAATAATTGAACATTTAGTGCAAATTCTGCATTAATGACCATATAAACATGGTGGAGCCATTAGCAGCTAAAGAATTACGTTGTCTGCGGGTCGTAGAACAGAGCAACAGGACAGAGAATATTAGACTTCAAGTGAGCACAGCTCCAAATTAGGGACAATGTTGCTCCATCAGCACAAATATGATGCAAGTAGCAGACACAACCTTGCAGAAAGTTTTCATTTACTTTTTAGTCACTGAAGCATAAATTAAATTACTGACCAATAATGGCTAACTTAGCTCCAGTAGCTGCAGAATACTAAGTCTCACAGTAAAGCTGTAGGTTGACACATTATGCAAGACTGTAGGCTTAATGTTAGGTGATAAGCTAAGAAAACACACCAAGTGATACATTTGGAGTTACCACAACATGCATTCCTCCTCTACTGACTGTACATACATTTCTCCACATGCATGATGTTGTGCAAAGACCCAGCAGCTCTTCCAGGCCTGTTTACATAGTGAATTGCAGTGTATGGTGGTGCTTATCAATAACACAAATTAGTTTTTCCTGAGACAAGATCGAACAAATTTGCCATTTTTTCACATCAACAGCAATTTTTTGCTCCCTGCCATTGCTTGGGAAGTAAAGACTTAATTCTGAGTAAGGCATCTGTGTCTCTATACATCTGGAGTATAGGTAATTTCAAAGTGGCAAAATTCACAGCTGAAAAATTAACCCAGGACACAAGTGTAAAAAATTGCAGTACCTTTTATGACCACTGGAGGCTGACTTCAAAACTGAATTGACTCATAGACTCTTCATGTTAAAATGTCCAATTTTACATATTTACAGCCTGGTACAGAAAACTGCTTTGGTCTCTTAACTAATTTACCCATTCATAACAACTGTACATGTGCTGAATTTTCATATTACTCACCTGTTTCAATTATATTAAGGCTTAAATTTTTGCATAATTAAATACGTGGCTGCTTTGAAACACGTGGATGCCGTGACAAGATGGTTTGTGGTCCCCAAGCTGTTTGCATGGCCCATCTCAGATCCACTCACACTTTATCTCTTGGCTTAGCCGGGAGTTAAGAGGAGGGAGACATTAGCAAAATCACGACAAAAGGAGTCAGCACACTGAGCTTCAAAACCGCTCTCCAGGAAACCTACAGGTGAGATGACAGGTTTGTCTATGTTTATATACAGGCCATTGTTTTTTCATATGCATTTTATATCGATTCAGGATTGCAAGCTTTTTCTTTCATTCATAATGAACAGTTACAATAAATTTTAATCAGACTAAATGGTTTAGAACAGCCATCCTGTCCCTGTAACACTTATATGTATTCACCTTACTTAACCTAAAAATCACTGTTAATAAAGAAATACCAAATGATGCCATGCAGTGCCACATTGCTGAATAGCATTTGTTGATGTAAGAGCTAATTTACAGTTAACTGTGAATGCTGAGCTTGTCTTGACACACACTATGTACCAGCAGTGCTGTGGTTGTGTGTGTGCTGAGTAGCAGGGCTGAGCTGAGGCTTGGCCAGCACTTCCATTAGCTCTGATTGAAATTGAACAGTGGAGATGAAATACATTCAGTGAAGGTTAAGAGTCCTCTTCAACACACACACATGCACATGTTGATGCGCTCGTGCACGTAGCTACAGGCCAATGGTTACAGACCAACAGCTCCACCAGACTGATGATGAATGACGAGAAGCAGAAGAGGGAGAAAAAGATGGAGAGAAAAGAAGGATAAGAGGGAGATGGAGCGAAGGAGGAGGCAGTATTTCACTCACACTGAGCAAAGGGCTGTCACTGGTGAATCCGAATGCCTCATCACTCCCTGAGCCATCAGCCACTGTGCTATATCTCCAGTGCTGCTAATGAAATCAACACTGGCCTGCTGTGTGCGTGTGTTTTATGTCTGTATGCATTATGTGTTTGCTTGAGTTTTTAAGAGGATCATGCGTTAAACAAGGCTGCCGTTTCAGAGCTGCCTCACTAGGCTGAGTGAATGTGTACATTAGCTTCCATGGTGACTGCGCAACAGAGTAATGTACGACACATTGACAATGAAAAATCGCATTCTCATTGATGGTCTTATAAAATGTGTTCGCAAATCTGCAGCAGCTGGCCTGTTTGAGTGCAAAGGTACATTAGTGTTTAGAAATGATCCAGCACGAAAAGCTGCTTGCAGATTTCTGCATAATTGCCCTCTCTATCCCACCTGCAGATAGACTTGACAAATCAAACCTTTGGAGATGGAATTAATAATGACGATGTCATCTTTATACATAGAAGGCCATCTAGCTATTCAGCAGCTGAAAAATGTACAAAACTGACACAATTTTACAGTTCCAATTAAAACTACATACTTACCTTTAAAGTTTACCTATTTTATGAAAATTAAACATTGATTTTGGAGAAGAATTTACAAAAAAGACAGTTTTCTATGAAGTAATGTCAATTATTTCAAAATATAAAAAGTAAAATAAATGAATTATTACCCCTTCCATGTTAGTATTTTGTAGACACACCTTTGACTACAGTGTTGAGCCTGTGCAGATAGTCAGCTTTGCACATCTGGACACATCTTCTCCCAGGACGCAGTTCTTGCAGACTGTATTAGGTTATCCTCCTGCAGAGGAGTCATGGGTGTCTTGGTGGCCTCTCCTCACTAGTAGCTATGCATGTACCATATTCCTTCCATTTAGCTGTACTCCAAGGAGTTATCCAGTGACTTGGAAATCTCCATTTCATGATATATGCTTTTAAATAATCTTTTCACAGAGTTTGTTGGAGTGTTCTTTTGTTTTAATGTAGTAGTTGTAGCCAGAAGTACTGACTCACCAGTGACTACACTTTCCAGATATGGGTGTCTTTATACTACAGTCACTTGAGGTGCATTCACTGCACTCAGATTATCTCCATTTCACTAATTGTGTGACTTCTAGCACCATTTGGCTGCTTGAATTAGGAGAGTCAATTTAAAGTGGGTGAATACTTAGGTAATCGCTTATTTTACATTTTATACTTTTAATTAATTGGCATTACTTTGTAGAAATCTGTTTTCACTTTGACATGAAGGAGTCTTTTTGGGGGGTAAATTGTTGTTAATAAAGGCAAATTAAATTGACCATGGTTCAATATCTGCAACCAAAAAAAAAGGACAAAACTTCCAATAAGAACTGCTCCATGTAACTCCTACTGTAGCTTCTTTTACACAGTAAGACAGATTTATCACTGCCTACTAAAGGCTGTTCATTTTTTACTCAAAATTCAAACTACAGTTAAAATAATTTGTGGCATGTAAGAAAATTTTGAATAGCCATGGTCGACTTTCTCATTCTGTGGGAATTTAACCACATCTCACGGGCAACACTAACCTTCATGAATGAGTATTGATACAAATGGCCAACCCTCGTACTCCACCTAAAGTGCATGTTAACTTTTAAGATTCAAACTGAGCTGAAGAAAAAAGGTGACAGCACAAATTTCAACTCTGTTCTTGGAGGAAACTAATCAGTGAATGTACAGCATCTGTTCAGGATGTTCAAAATGTGGTGTCAGCATGTGGAGGAGCAGGGCAGTGAGTGGGGGCGAGGAAGAGGAGGAGGAAGAAGAGAGGAAGACGGTTGTAATCAAGGTTGGGCGCAAGTGTAAGTGCAGACGGATGCAGGTTGTGCCCATGCTCCTTGATGAAGTGCTGTTCTCCTGCTGAGCCACCAAACTATTTATACACAACGCTCTGACAGCCTATGGGCATGGAAGCAAAAACTGCTACATTTACTGCTCTTTCTTCCTAATCACTCCATCCCTCTCCTGTATCCCTCCACTCACACAGCGCCAGACCGAAACAAGGACATACATTTCCTGTTTACAAAACTAAGCCCAGGACAGTTTGCTACCCAAATTTTGACAGATAAATACAAACGATGGGTACAGATTGATGAGCAAGTGTATATTAAAGAAGATTTCATGTGTTTACAAAAGCATTTGACTCTGGTCTGTAGCCACTGACATTCTGTGGATCCAGTGGCAGTCAGGATGGCCTCAGAGTCAGATCATTGGTGAGATCAAAGGTCAACTATGGAGTTGGATTCAACAGATCAGAGGCCCAGCGGACAGTATGCAACTCTGACATCATCAATAATATACTAGCAGCACCAGGAGGTCTTGACTGCTACTGTCACCTCTACATGTACACACAAAAACAAAATCAAGGTAAAGCACTGTTTGTTCCCATTATCACGTTTAGTCAATCTGGAGTTAGATACAGTTCTCTTCAGATGATGGTTCACTTGACATTGTTTGGTATTTTTTTCCTGCTTAGCTTAGATCAACTTGCACTGTAAAATTATGTGGGTTTAGTTGGTGGACACAAAGAATTCATTTCAGTTTGATTTACATTGTGCCCATTCACAACATGAGTCATCTCAGGGCACTTTGCACATTAAGGTCAAGACTTTACTATGTTATAAAAAGAAACTTAATGACAAATGAAGCTTTGCACAGTCATTTATAGCCAGCAGAGGATAAACTGTAATAATTTTGACCCAGTGATCCATCATCTAGTGCTGTCTTCAGGTCATCATTTACATTTGTCCAATACTGTGGTTTATTACTACACTGATTTGCACCAACGTAACAACCACCTCCCTGGTATTATGAAGGTCACAATTGTGCCGCCAAAACAGTACTGTAAACAATCAGGACATCAACTCCACAGACCTCTGAAGGTGTGCTGTGGTATCTGGCACTAAGACGTTAGCAGCAGATCCGTCAAGTCCTGGAAGTTGTGAGGAGGGGCTTTCATGGACAAGACTTTTCCAGCACATCCCATACAGATTTGGAGATTTTGGAAGTCAACACCTTGAACATGTTTTGTAGTGTGGCAGGGTGCATAAAAGTGTTTATAGATACCACAGCCATTAGAGAATAAAATTTCCATGATGGAGTGCATATTGGTCTGCTACAATTGCCACGTTTACATAAAGTTATTTAATTCGGAATTATTAATTCGGAATTAACTCATTCGGAATTAAAGTTTTGTGCTTCGCGTTTACATGGAAATATTAATTCCGATTTAAGGTTTACATGGAGCGCACGTTTATCGCCTTCCTTATTCCGGTTTAACGCTTGGGCGTTGGAAAGGATTCTGATTGGACAGGGAGTGGACGTGACGTATCCCTGTTTACCGGAAGAAAACAACTCCCTTTGCCGCGGCATTTCTTTTCTCCAACAACATGGAGGAACAACTAATAAGCACGCTTTTCGCTTTGCTTTTTATTGTCGTTTTGAAACAGCAACTCGACAATGACGTACTACTTCTGTTGCGTCACTTGAGAAGGAGAAGAGAGATAGAATACCGGAGAAGAGAGGCAGACAGCCAAGCTGTGTACGTCGCTACGTCATCGCTACGTGAGGAGCCAAGCATGCGCAGAATGACCGGAATTCACTAAGGCAGAATTAACTGTATACATTAATAGAACGTCCACAGGAATTAGTTTGTTCGGAATTAACATCGGAATAAACCAGGTAGTTTATTCGGAATTAAGTTTATTCGGATTTAACTTTTTAATTTGGAAATAAGTGTTTACAAGGAGATTTTAAAGCGGAATTAACTTTAATTCCGAATTAAAGAGGAATTAAAGGTCTCATATAAACATGGCAAATGTTTAAGGAGATCTTAAGTGTCTCATGATAACATTTTCTTTCATGATTGTCGAAGGAACTCAATAATATTGTAGGGTCTTGACCAAGTAAGAGATGTAGTGATTAGGCAGTATATAAATTTATATATATATATATATATATATATATATATATATATATATATATATATATATATATATATATATATACTAAAGTCACCTAACTTTAAAATAAATGGTGATCTGGACAAAGTACCAGGAAAGTACTAAACACTGCCTCTGTCCAATTTTGTTCTTTGCACAGTGTATCCTGCTAGCATCCCCTCCCGTTGTACACGTCACTCCTGTATCCAGCCCTGTACATGATGTAAAAGAAAACATGATCCACGAGACCTTCTTCTAATCTTCCAAGGTAGGCGTTGTCAGCATAGGACAGCGTAGACACTCTAGACAGCATAGACACCGTAATGCACTACATGCTCTGACATTTTTCTATAATAGCAGTTACGTTTTCAACTATTTGTGCTACAGAAGCTGTTCTGTAGGAATGAGCCACATGAGCCGGCCTTCATTCCCCTTCTGCATCAGTGAGCTTCAGGTGTCCATAACTCTATCAACAGTTCAATGGTTAACCTTTGTTGGGCCACTTTGGTGGGTACTGTCCACTACATATCAGGAACATCCTACAACCCTTGCTATTTTGGAGATGCTCTGACCCAATCATCACGCCATCACAATTTAGCCCTAATTAAAGTCAATCAGATCTTCATACTTGCCTATTTCTCCTGCTTCCAACTTATCACTTCCAGAACTGACTGTTCACTTGCTGCCTAATACATTCCACCCCACTGACATGTGCTATTGTAATTGGATATTCAATGTTATACACTTCACCCATCAGTGGTTTAAATGTTGGCTAATCAGTGTATATGTGCACAAAACAAATGACATTCGCATCCGCCTCAGCTGTACTTGATGTTTTGTAATAATTACCAAATATTTGCATGCTAACATGGTGAACATTATACCTGCTGAAAATTTTAAGACTGATGTTTTAATATTGTACTCAGTTTTACAATTTCATAAATTAAATCAACCAACCTGATTCATTTATTCATATGAATCAGATGAATTTTACAGTGTCATCTGATTCCTTTATAAATGCTCATTAAAAGCCGAAATAGACTCAACTCTCATTTACAGCATCCATGTCTGATTAATGATATACGACCACTGACAGATTATCTTTGCTAGAGTGTATGACACACAGACTTGACTATTAACCTGTTATATAAAGAGTCGACGTTATTAACAGCTGCTCAGAACATAATGACACATTCTGTCATCTTTCAAGAGCATAAGCTTTGGTCATTTATTAGAGAACCTGCGCTCTCCTGGTCTGTAGTGAAAAGAACAATCTGAGAGGTTCAGTTCCCACATTCATACATTAAAATGTCAAAGCTATATGTTAAAATGTCAGCCCTATTAATGGTGCTGCCAGTCTGCAGAGGTAAAATGTCAGGAAGGAAACAAATGCAGAACACAATGAAAAAAAGAATGAGTAGATCAGTATGAACGTGGAGTAAAGGTGACAATCTTATTTGGATGACTCACTCAAACAAATGCAAATAATCTTATGAATGAGGCACTTGAAAATGAATAAGTGCTTCTAATGCTATGATTAAACAGATTTTAGATGCTGGGTGTAAGTGTTGTTTAAGTTGTTTTTTTTTTGTTTTAAATGGAAGTCACACAGACCTGATTATGCCACATACAGTATTTACATTTACCCTTATCAGTTCTTCATTATCAATCAATTTTCTCTGTTAATTGAAACAAAATCAAAATTACAATATCGTCACAGTAACTGTTGTTTATTCAGGAATAATCAACAGACTGTCTTCCTTGGCTTCTGAAGGGGCCCCACTGAGAGGCTTCAATCACACTGTAGGGGGTCAGTGGCGTAACCGCCTCACCTCACCACCCCCAAAGTCACCTTTCACTGATTGGGTCGGAGGTTGAGTGCATTGGAGTGGAGGAGCAGATAGACAAGGGACAAGAGAATGGAGGTGATGATGAATTTGCTCTCCCACTCACTCCTGTGTTTTTAGCAACATCACCGATTGATCTCATTGGTCTGCCGAGACTGAACAGACAGTATGTTCAAATCACTGACTTAACCTAAAGAAAACATTACAAGTAGCAGATGTTGCTGGTGTGTTGTGGCATTAAAATGTCTATAGTCCATTTTTAACATCATCATGGTTGTAGTGAGATCCCACAATATCACATTTGTGATCATGAGATTGCATGTAAGTACACTTTTCTGCCGTAAATCATGACAAAAAGGAAGTTCAATTATTTATTTTACAAAAAACGAAAAAAAGAGGCACATTTTCTTTTTATGTCTTCCCAATACTTGGCAAAAATGGGGCTATACATACCATAGATATATTCATACTTACATTTTCAGTTTGTTTCCATAATTGCCCTGTATCTGCTCTGTGCACACAACCTGCCGTTCAGCCCAGTTCAGCTAAAAGGTTTCTGAATATTTGTAATGAGACTATTGGTTGCAGCTGAGTAACTAATGGCTTCACGGTTGCAGCAAGGAGTGCTTAATTTTGTGTGTTTGGTTGAATAAAATGCTAAGACATGTAGAGTTAAAGCATTTGGTTGAATTTTTATGATTTTATGCTTTTTTTTAAAAACTGAAGGTCCTATGACTGGTGTCAATTTGGTGATTTTCCAAAAGTTTACATTCCTTTTAAACCCACTCACTAACTTTGGGGTTCTGGGGGTTAAGGTAAGATGGTCAGCTAGTTATAATGATAGTAACTAGGTAAAGTTTAGAGTAAGAGTGGCATTCATCCATGAGTCAGTAGAGACTACATGGCATGAAATTACCCTCAAAAAGTAAGAAAAATGCTCAGTGATGGCAAGCGAAATGACTTTTTGCGTTTGTGTTTTTTGTTTTTCATACATCCTTTAATGGTAGCAGGTGGCAATAACAGATTAGATTGCTCTGGATAATATGAAGGGGTTGCTTATGGTGACAAAATGACAGAGCACAATCATTTGACTCGGCAGCTCCCCTCAGGTTGACTGAACTTTAGCATTTTTCTGCTCATTGTTTTGGTTTTCCAGCAGTTTACCTCCTTTAGCTCATCCAAATAATATTGTCTACAGCTGCAGCAGGCAACAGTTTTCTATGAAAATGTCTAAGAATCCCACTATATACTTCCTGTCCAGCATCTTACAGCAAAGTTATGATTAGCTGGTAAACTTTTTTTTTTAAGTTATTTTTTTGGCCTTTTGTTGGCTTTACTAGATAGGTTAGTCAAGAGGCAGACAGGGAGAAGAATGGGGAGTGGACCTGCAGCAAAGGGCCATGAGGTGGAATTGAACCCAGGCCACTCCATCGGGGACTATAGCCCCAGTATATGGGTCACCGCAGGTCAACCAGTTGAGCCACCCGGGCGCCCAGCTGGTAAACATTCTGAAGCAGCTAAAGCAAATTTGTTACCAAGAGCACCACTGATTCACAGGTTACCTTCACATTGCTCATTAACAGAAACAATTACAATGCAATAGTTGTTGTAGATAAGCAGTTATCAGCCTTGCATACAATGTTTGTATAAGCTGAATTTGAACTGAACTCAGCATAACATCCTCAACTTGCAGCGGACTGAACAAATTACTAAAATGAATGCAATCACTGAATACTGTGGCACAGTAGGCAATGATGCATTCTCTTACTGTTCTACGTACAAAGTGCATTTTATGGACATATATGTGCTGATTTCACTTAGAAAAAGGTGAATTAACTACAAGGTCAATGACTAAAACACTTCCAAGTGAAGCAAGCAATTAGAACCAGCAAAATTATTCATAACTGACACCTCTAAAAAACAGACTATTACATGCAAACAAGTTACTCATATCAACATAGACTGATGATTTCAGTGAAGTAGATGTGATTGCTAGCTGCAGCTCACACCATGCAGGGTAAATGTAGCACATGCTGAAGCTGTGTTCATGGCTATACAGATCAGTTTGATATTACTTCTTATCCATGAAAAAAAGTCATCTGTAACACTCAGTGGTGCAGCAGAGGGTGACTCTCCAGCATCTTTGTATACATGATATAAAGCTTTGCAAGGGCCATTGATAGATATAACACATATAATTTTTGTGACAATATCATCTTTTAAAGGAGGGAGAAAACAAAATGCTTTTTTAAACAAATATCTGCTTTTATATCAGCAGCTTATGGCAATTACTAAGTGCCATTTTTATTTGCTACATCATTTACATTTGCAAAGTAAACCTGTAACTAACATATTGGCATAAAAGGAGCCTACAAGACTTTTTCACTCCCAGCATTTCCTATTTTAATTCAAAGAGATGAGGTGAGAGGGAGAAGCAAGAAAGAGATGAATGTACGTCCCTCTCCATGTTGAAATGTGGTTGCTATTGAAACAAAACTAGCAGAAGAAAGCGAGGGAGAGAGATAGAAATATAGAAAGACAGAAGCATGAAAGAGCGTCTGTTGCTCCTCCTTATAGACCCAGCCAGGCTATTCATTACTCCCTGAACGCCAGCCAGTGTCAGTTATATTACTGCAAAGCCGTCCCTGACTGACGGCCACGAGTGGGGGGAGAAAAATGGCAGCAAAACACTGCTCGATGCCCTGAGAGAAAACAAGGGAGGGGCTGTGATGGATGGGTGTGTTTGACCCAGGCGGGGTGGAAGGCAGAGATGGGTCTCTTCCAGAAGAGACAGGGAGTCGGCAGAGTCTCTGCCCCTCTGCCCGGAGCATCCCAGCCTTGTCAGGATGAGAGGCATCTCGCTAAGTTGCCTCCGTCAGTGCTTCTATCACTTGTGTCAAAACAGACGCTCTCCATATTCAACAGATAAAACTGGACCTCACGTGACGGGAATACAGAGGCTCAGCGAGGCCTTCCACAGAGTTTATGACAGCCCTGATGTCAGCATGAGAGTAGATACTCCTCACCTCTGTACAGCAGCCCCCAAAAACAACATCATATAGCATCAGACAGCTTTGGGGTGATTTTATGCCACATATGGCTCCGCATACACAGTAAAATAACAATGAGAAGATTTTTTTAGGTTCTCGGCTACAGCGTGTGCTGTCTGCAGCCGCCTGCTTTCTGTCTTTTCAAACTGTCCACATTCTGTATTGTCCTCCTGACAAAGCTCCGTGTTTTCTGTTCAGTGTAGCCTATACTTTTTTCTCAATATTGGTCATAAACACATGTTCTATGTCTGCTTACTCCATGCATGTGCAACTAAATGTGCACTAAATAATGTTCGGGCTCCACAAAAAAAAAAAAAAAAAACAAGCAAATAAAATATTAACCAATCTTTTTGAGGTAAAATAAATTATGATAAAATTATGTCCACCCAACAGACTACGTTGAGTTAGTGGAAGTTTTTCCTCTATAATTAAAGATATTAACAATGGACATTAGTGGAAAAAATATGAAACTCATTAAAATTAAGTTGTTCCAATGATTTTTTTCCACATTATGTAAAATTATTTATGGTTGCATATACTTAATTAACCTAACTGTGAACACAAGTTTTTAAGTTAACAAACATTTTTACCATTTACATACTCCATTTACATTTTCTTCAGTACTTTGTGACCTTTCGCCGTTTTTGTTTATATAATGATTTTAAAGATATAGATTAATTTAACAACAAAATTCTTGGTAAATAACTGAAATTTTGAACTGCAATTGTGTATTTCAACACATGATATTTAAAATTTGAAAGCAAAAACAACACACATAAATTGCCCCACAACTCATAAATACACATGAAAAGCCCTCTTTACCTGAGCAGATTTGTTAAATGTGTCTTTGCTAAATTAAAGGTAAAATTGCCACATTTCACAGCTATATATTGGTAGTACAATATATTCCACCAACTGTATGAACAAATGTAGCCTCCTCTCCGTATATAAATCCACTTTTGGTCATATCACAACTGAAAATATTCCCCTAATGTATTTCTCTTGTGGAATGCCTTTGAAAAAGACAGAATACGCAGCTTAAAATGCAATTTGTATCCTGAAACAGTCCAGTGTGCTCAGATTAAAGGAGGGGATTTGAGCTCCTGAACTCACGATGAAGAAAAAAATAAGTTACCAAGCCAATTTCATTAAGTCATAACAACCTGACTTTAGTTTTAAATCAACTAAGGCAGAGATTCCAGTGTAAGCTACACATATTATCAAACTGATTCAATTACAATCATTATTATGTCAGTCCCACTCATAAAAATAATGTTTACAACTTGAAAGGTGTATGTAAATCAGCAATTTTTATTATTATTTTTTCGTCTTGCAACTATGTAATTAATTAAGTGGTGAGAATAGATCCCTAGAAGAAGAGTGTGCAGTGCAAGGCAAAAAGCGCAAGCATGAAATGTATTTTCACAATGGAATGAAATGTTACTTGGGTCCTAACAACATATTTAATGTACATCACAGAGATGCTCTGAGGCTGCAGGCCGCTGTATGCTGTATTTATCCCTCTCTCCTCTACTGTTACTGAAACCGTGTGTTGACATCCAGACATCTCTTTCAAACCATCTGTCTTGAAACAGATCAAAGGTCATGATTTGACCTTTTCCTTGCTCACTAATGACACGTGCCAGAAACCATCAGACATCAAACTGTGTAGTTAATGACATTTTGGCCTCCAGATAACACTGTAGGTGGGCCAATATACATTGCAACTGTGCGATACAGGTTTGCGAATTTTGCCTGTTAGTTTTTGGGACAGTTACATTTTATTAGCAGTATTAATCTTTTCCACATTTCAAACATTTGATATATTTGCATCTTACAGCTAAATAGTGATAGCAAATTAAGTTTGATTGTACATGATTCCCAAAGGTGCAGTCTCTAAAACAGTAAAAGAAAGAGGGCTAAAAATTAATGCTGAGTCTCTCTCTCTCTCTCTCTCTCTCTCTCTCTCTCTCTCTCTCTCTCTCTCTCGCTATCTTTATTGAGCATTATCAATATACTTGCAATCAGCTTGTGGACAAAGAAGAAAATTCTTGTGTAATTCAAGACTCCAGTAAATTCTAGAAATGTTTCTTAATGACAGAGATTTATTATTAAACAAAGCAATGCCAAAGATTATACCCATTTAAATCTAAGTCTCTCTTTATATATAATCTTATTATTGACAGTAATGATGCCATTCTTCCAAGTAATATGCTTAAGTAGTGGGTAAAAGTTTTGAAGAAAGTACAATTTTAAGGGTTAGAGACAGTGTTGTCACACCTCATTAGACACTTTGAGTCACTAAGCTTTTTAAATATATTTGATACAAAATTTTGCAATGATTCTGGGAGTTCTGAACATTTGATCTTAACGGTGCAGTTTAAATTAACAAAATCTTAAACTTCCTAACGTTTTTCATCTCTCTTTAAACTCAGCATTTCTTTTAATAACATGGTGATCACTGTTCCCTCTAAGCTGCGCGTGCGCAATTGCGCACTGCTGACACGGTCTCCGCGCACAGAAAATCTGCGCTGCGCACAAAAAAAAAATCCAACCTAACTAGTAAATAAAATGAACACGTAACAATTCATTCTGTGCTATTTTTCAATGTGAGTCAGTGAGTGACCGGTGACTGGCTGCTGCAGCCAATGATGTGATTCACATAGACTGTATATAATGGTATTTACGCAGCTAATCAACGTCAGGCGTCCTTATGTGCAGCCACCGTTGTTGTCATAGATATGAATGAGTAGATAGGACACGCAAAACGCTAAGGCGAGCTAGCAGCTTGACAAGCAAATACCAGACGATTAATAGTAGCTGTAGTATAGTTGTACAAGCAGTAGTAGTAATACCAAATGTACAAGCAGCAGTAGTAGTATAAACAGCTGTTAGAGTCGTAGAAGTAGTATCAGCATTTGTAATAGTATTACAAGTAGGGCTGCAACTAACGATTATTTTAATAATCGATTAATCGGCCCATTATTTTTTTCGATTAATCGATGAATCGGATAAAACAACACATTTTTAATTTCCGCCGCTTTATTCAGAAAGAGAAGATTTGGACTGACAGAGCAAATAAGATCATTGTAGCGAAGTATTCATCTTCAACCATCGACACAGGCCTCGTGTCAGTGACCATCATGTTGAGGATGCTCTCAGGACAGCTGCTTGCTGTGGTAGACATGATGTCTTGCTCATCATGAAGCCTGTCATTGTTTGCTGTTCATGAAATGAGAAAGATAGTATAGTTTGACTATGTATTATAGCACAATTTACAACAACTCATTAATTATCTTGTTTTATTTGCAGTATTAGGTTAAGGCAAGTAAGTGGTCCAAAGAGCAAAACACAAAGTATGCACGCACACGCACGCACACGCACGCACACACACGCACACACACGCACACACACGCACACACACGCACACACACGCACACACACGCACACACATATAGATAGACAGATAGACAGATAGATAGATAGATAGATAGATAGATAGATAGATAGATAGATAGATAGATAGATAGATAGGACAAGCACCATAAAAAATACTAAATAAGTTACTTTAACCCCGGTCTAAATGCAGTTCATCCTGCCTCACTCAAATACAGACCAGTGTCTTCACTCAGACTTTGTGAGAAAATTCCAACTTGAGGCTTAATCTTTAAATTATTATCCCCATTGTGGGCAAGTTATGTTTATTTATAAAGCATATTCAAACCCTGCTTAAGCTGATTAAAGGGAAATAAAAAGTGTCACACGCACGCGCGCACACACACACACACACACACACACACACACACACACAAACACACACACACACACACACACACACACACACACACGTGTCCTATCACTGTCATTAATCAGCTAACAAACAAACACTAGCATCAGGAGAGCTACCAGAGAGACTAACGTTACGTTTCCTCACTTAAAAACAAAACAAACGTAGGATAATGTAGTGACTTACCAGTCGTTGAGCTGTCATCGGCGACTCCAACGTGTTTCCGTTTCAGGTGTTGCATCATCATCGTGGTGCTCCCGTACATCATATCACTTTTGTAAAGCTTGCATGTTACGCATGTTTTTTGAAGCGTGAAATGCTGCCACACTTTTGAGGATTTTGGTCTGACTGTTTTCTCCGTGTCGGTCATGTTTGGTTGAAATTACTCTGAATTTACTTTCGCTTTGCCGCACCTCGCTCTGTTCAACTCGCTCTACAGGTGGAGTTATTTAAAAAAAAAAAAAAACTTTATTTCAGTCAGCCAGCACTGACAAAGCTCTGCAGGTGAAGTAGACGGCTCCGCGACATGGCGAGTGACGCATGAATCGCGCGACACAACGAATCGATAATGAAATTTGTTGCCAACGCTTTTAATAATCGATTATTAGTGATTTTATCGATTCGTTGTTGCAGCCCTAATTACAAATTGTAGTAGCAGTGCCAGTATCAGCAGCAGTAGTTAGTGTAGTACCACTACTACTAGTAGTAGTCACATTGCTATTACTACCACCAATACTACCAATAGCAGTTATAAAGCCTAACTCATGTATATCCAGATTACCATCTATGTTCTTCCTCCAAACCCATTTTATGATTGGGATTACAGGCAGTTCTTTAGGACTGCTCTCAAATAATTGAAATGTTTCTAAACAAGGTTATACTTATAAAATTAAATAGCTCTGGTCTACAGTATATTGGCGAATTTGGTTCTTTGTACTTAATTTATTAGCATGATTTCTTTTTAATATGTTGTGTACAGACTTAATTACTTCTCTGTCTACTTTTCTTACTCCATGTAGGTTTCCCAGAGACTATGGGTTGAGGAGGAATTGGAAGTTTGTCGGCTTAGACCTGGTGTCATTCCATCAGTGTTAAACTTCCAGGCTCATCTTGGAAGAGTACGTGCCAGAAAGACCACGACCAAGCAGCCTTGAGATCTTAGACAGCGTCTCCCTGAGGTGGGTGTCGACAGTGTTCACAGTCAGGTCTGTGGTAATCCCGTCAAAAAACAAAACAGAAAAAAAATCTAGATTATAAATCAACATGTAACCAAAGCACTCTGTGTATAACGCTATAGTATAGGATGTAGTTCAGAAAATGTCAAAGTATAGTAGTATACTTTACTCAAGAATAACATAGTATGGCCTGTGGTTCATAGTACAGCATGTTGGCAAGAAAAAAAAACAAAACATAGATTATTATGTGGTTAAAAAAGCGCAAAATGATAGGATGTTGCCTAAAATTGTCATGTATGATATGTGGTTCAAAAAATGTCATAGTGCAGTATATTGTGAAAATAGTATGGAATTCAAGAAAACATCAGAGTATAATATGTTGTCTAAAAAATGCCATAGAATAATAATTTCATTGCACAAGTAAAAGTATAGTAACTTTTAAAACTGTTCGAATTCTTATATGTTGCTAAAAAAACAAAAAAAACTAAAACAAAAAAGTCACAGTAATATGTCAATTAAAAAAGCCTATAGTATAGCATGTCGCCCAACAAACATCATATAATAGAGTTAAACATTAAAATAATAAATTAATAAATTATATTAAACAGACAAAATATTGAATGAGATAATTCAACAACATACAATACATGTCATTATGAAATTAAACAAAATTTTTAAAATACAAATATTAAAAATTACAGATAAAATATTTTCCATAATTAAACATTTAAAAAATACAATTAAACAAGAAGAATATTAAACATTTAAAAAAATGCAAAACAATTAATTAGATTATTAAACCTTTAAAAAGACAAAACATTTAATTAAAAAATTAAACGTTTAATTAGAAAATTACATCTTAAATTTCTTAAATCTTTTTAATAATAAAACTTTTTAAAAGTTTTATTGTATTAATTTCTTTCCTTTGATTTATTTGCTTTTTGTTATGTAATTTATTTCTTTAATCTTCTTTTTCTGTCAAGATTTTAACCCCAACCTTAAAAATGAAATAAACTCTTAAATCACAATGAAAATACTTCAGTTGTCACAATCATGAGTTAGTCAATTATTCAGTTTATCAATTCAACTTTATTTGTTTAGCACCTTTCACACAGATTGCAAAACTAAACAAGCAAAGAGAAAAAAAACTATGCTAAAATTATGATTAAAACTCAAAAACATTTTTTAAAAAAAGATTTAACATGGTAATAAAATATGTTGTGTCCAGGGGATGGAGGGAGTTTATTGAAGTCTTCTTGGGCTCACATGGTAAATCATTTAAAATATAAACTTGATATTCAGACTAAGGAAACTGCAGAGCGACAGAAGAACCAACTATATCTCCTGTTTTCTCCTTTAATGAGTCGACTCTTGTGCTTTCAGACCAAAGAACTACAGACTCTTCACAACCTGCTCAAACTCTTGGTACAGGACCTCACCACACGGGTCAAGAAGGTTTCCGTCTCATTTCTACTCTGAAGCTCACCTTCTCCTGCTCAAACTGCTGACAAATGTTTCTGCTGCTCTAAAGTCTGGTCTCCAGAACTTCCTAAAAACTCTCAAAGTCTCTTCTGCTGCAGGTTGCTTTGTAGAACTGTTCCAGAAAACCTCACTAAACCACATGGAGGGGCCTCAAGATAGTCGTCCAAATGAAACCGTACAAAAACCAAACTAGTACAACCCAAACGCTAAAGTCTCCTGCAGCCTACCAGAGAACCTCTGAGAACAGAGAATCAGGACAGGAACTCTTACCTTCTGGACAACCAACGTTGGTTCACAAACAAGAATACAGAATGTGTCTGACCAAAAACCTCTGAAGACTCACTACAGCCGAGATAAAGACACAACTCAGCTGGACCAAACCCACTAATCACTGCACACATTAGCACCATGTGCTAACTGTGGTTAAAGAACCACATTTACCAAGACAACTATCCAGTACAAAGCCCTAAAACACACCAAGAAACACATTAAAGACGATTTTACTGCTGGAAGCTGCAAGCCAACACCTAAAGAACAAACTAAAGCAACGGAGCTAAACCCGGTTCTGTGGTGAAGAGAAGCAGAGGAAATGTTTGTCTGCAGCTAAATAAAGCAGGAAGACACTGAGCTGCTCAGGTGTTCCTGATAACACCAAGCAGCCACCTGGACAGCCAATAGGAACACAGCTTACTGGAAGTCCAGAGGGCTGGGTTAGTGAAGGAAATTTAAAGTTGAAGCAGAAAGTTAACAAAGAAAGTTGAAAACCACCTTCTGATACCTGAAATCTCTGAGTTTTCACACAAAGAACACCTGAACATGTCAAACTGGCTTCATAGTAGAACCATCATTGTAAAAACGTCATAGTATGGTGTGTTGCTCAAAAAACATTAGGACCCGGCTGTCAGGGGACAAACATGTAAGAAACATGAGAACAGAGAGAACCCAACCAGTAGGTCACAGTTTATCATCCCCCAGTCATCTCCTGAAGTCCATATGGTGAGAGACATCAGTATCTGGTTGTTAATTTACCAGAGGATGCTTATAATCATGCTGATGTGGTCTGTACTCTACAGTATTTTAGTGACTCAATAAATGCCTAAGTTGTTTTTTTTTAAAATGCTTTTTAGTTTTTGATAAACATTTAATAGCCTATATGTAATCAATAAATGGCCTTTGCCTATCTTAAGAAAAATTCACTCAGAACTCTGATATGTTAACAGTACTAAATAAGTCAATAAATTCATGCATACACACAAAAATAAGTTAATACATTAACTGTGTTAAGATAAGATTTAGATTTTAAAAAAGTTGTTTATGTTTTTGCAGAATCCAGTATTGCTCACTGGTTGGTCATTACATTTTATTAGTTTGATTTCACTGTTTAAAATGATGCCACCTCTTTTCAGACAGAACCTGTGATAATAAAACAATACAAAATGTTTAGTTCCGTGTTAATAAAGCACTTAAAGCTTTAAGTATGGCTCAATGCTTTTTTCAAAATTAAATATATCACTCCTTAGGTGGTAGTGGCCCCAAGTTCAGTAAAGTTGGAAAGATATTCACAGATTCGGACTTGCAGCATCAATAACTCATTAGATATAGGTTGTCAAAACATAAACGGTGCCTCTTTCCCATTGTTGCAAGGCAGACAATGTGCTACAAGCCCAGTTTTATCAAAAGTAGCTGTCTTTCAAGCTACAGGAATAACACTGGTGTCTATGGAGTGAACAGGGTCCGTCTGCAATTTGCAAAACCGCTGCAACAGTAAAGAGAGACAAATATTCAATAACTTCACTCTTATACATTGTAGTGTCACTAAAATCACTGCAGCCTTCAACTGGCTCCTGTTGACAAAGTGTTTTAACAGAAATGTAAATGCTGTAATTTGATTCTTTTAATCAACCATGTAACTTGAATGGATGTGATGCTGGTGTGACCACAGTGCACACGTCTGATGTTGCTCACAGTGGTCCAAGGGACGCTCATGGAGTTTGTGTGTTTGCTCAGACTCATGAAAAATTAGAGGGAACATTGATGGTGATGTCTCTTTTTCCATATAAAGTTGATAAAGAAATTATTTATTCCCTGACAGAGTGCATCATTAACAAAAGGTAAGAAGGTGGGGTAAACAAAACCTCAAATCTTTTTCAGTGACACTATTCCAGTTATGAAAAGGTCTCACAATGAAAAGTGGCATTGTTATTATGATCATTTTATTATTATTATTTTTAATTCAAAGAAACTGATTATTATTATTGGTTTCTGTTTCCCCAATGTGCCTTTTTTTTTACTTCATAATACTCTATTTATTACATTCTGTGGTCTTATAATACTATATTTTTATTGTAAATACCACCAATTTCCACCTAATTGTAAATATTAACCAGTGTTGCGCACTTCTGTAAATAACAGCATTTTAGGCACCTTATGGTTTTCGAACATCTACTAGTAAGATAATTAAAAATATGATTATGAATACTTTTTAAATAGGAGCAATAAACATACAACAGTCATACTTCAATCTCAAATAACTATATAACTTTACATTTAATGATAATTGACTTCTTGATGATTGATTTCGGATCGTCCGTGTTTGCATTTGTGACGTGTACTACGCCTACGTCACTGGGTTGACGATAGCGGAAGCGAGTCGCTGCTTCATCCTGTTCACTGAAAACCAAAACAGTGGGGATTTTTACGTATTGAATCTCTGAGGAATCAATAATAATCGTAGATATCGAGTCGGCTCTGTCCGGTAAACTCCCCTGTTGTTGTTTTGGGCTTGACAGACAACTGAGAAGCAGCTAAACAGGCGGTCGACAGAGATGGAGGTAAATGTTCAGCGTCGAGGGGTTAGCTTTAGCTAGTCAGACATAACTTAGGAGTGTGTGTGTAGCATCTTTAAGTTAGCTGACACACAGTTTTTCCTCAATAGCTACTTTGTAATGACTCTTTAATTATACCACTGAATTATGCTGGCACCTCTAGCAACCAGGTATTACTTCTACCTTACCAACGCTTGGTATTTAAATACGCTACATATAGGAAGTATGATACAGTACGTTACATTGTGAAGGAAGGCATAACACCACTTTGAGCGTTATGTTAGCTTGTCGTCGTAGAAAGTCTAGTTTCCAAAGTAGTTAGCATGCTCCCCTCTGCCAACCTGTGGATCTGGGTACTCGTTACTAGGAACATGTTTAAAACGTGAATTTTCGCTAAAAGCGGACAACTTCTGCTTTGTACACTTAAGCCGAATTCAAAAAATAATTCATAATAAATCAGAAAGTCCTATAAAATGCGCTTTGGTAACAGTATTCTTTTGCCGACAAGCTGTGCAACATAAAATGTCACCTTTTTGACTGTGACACTGGACATACAGCGGGTACAGCTGAACAGTATGCCATACCTGACACAGTTCACGTTTTTCTAGAGCTTTCATGTAATCCTTTAACTCTGCACCTAGTTAAGCTTGTATTTTTTTTCCCTTCACTGTAAAAGGACCCTGGAGGTACTAGATCTGAGTCTGTGAGTCCATCACCAGCAGGTGCACCCAAGTCAAAGGTACTGCACCTCAACAGCAGACGGATGACATGTTAATTCCAGACCCAAATAACCTGTATACCAAGGAAGTGTGGTGGCTCTGTTTTGCTGTGTGGGGCATTTCACTGTCACTGCAAATGTAGGAAAAGTTCTTCTGAGTGATCACCTTTATTCTATGAAGAAACGTTTCTGTTCTGATAGGAGTGGTTTCTGACGGAGTGACAGTGACCCAGTTTATATTACAGGAGAGTCACTGAATGATTTGATAAGTATTAAAATGATCTGAATGATGTTCTGTGACCTTCACAGTCACCTATCCAATTGTACACCTATGAGAGATTTTGGACCAGCATGTTAGACAGCTCTCTCCACTAGCATCATGAAAACAATATCATTTGGAAGTTTTGTTTATCCTCCCAGTAGAGACTCAGAGAATCAATCCCAAGGTGCATGTGACTTTTGCTGGTAGCTCAACACTTTCTGTTGGTTTTTCCTTTAATTTGCCATCTGTCTGCATCATTGTTTTAAACATTAAGGCTCAAAATGTCTATCAGCAAGCTAAAATGTGTGTCTAAGTATTTAAAAATATTATTATTTGATATATGTGTTGACAGGCTATAGATTTGTGTCCCTCTTTTTTACTTTATGTTGTAGCTGGACACCCTGTCCAAAGATGACCTCATCAAATTTGCCAAAAAGCAGATGGCTGCCATGCAGAAGATGAAAGGCAAATGTGCAGGTAGCTATAAATGCCATAAAAATTTGTGTTTGTGTATGTGCCAATAGCGTACAAGTTTGTGACATGACATTGTTTGTGATTTCAGATCTAGAAAATGAAGTTGAATCCCTCAAACAGCAATGCAAAAACAGCAGCAGCAGCTCGAATGACTCCTCTTTGATACAGGTTTGTTTATAAGGCACTATCCCATCTGCTATAAATTTCCCTCTGTGAAAATGTTGCACCATGTGAATCATGTGAATGTGTGTGTATTAGGAGCTGACTGAGAGGATGGATGCCTTACTACTGGAGAAAGCAGAAACTCAACAAAGCCTTGCTCTGTCTCGTAAAGATTTAGACAGGACTAAGCAGCAAGCAAAGGTGAAATACAGCACTAATACTGTTATGATGTGTAACACTGGTGAATTAGACAGTTTTACTGACTTCTAGAGGGTCTCTTAGAACAATCTGTAAAATTATGGTGTATTTCTGTAAGTTTTTTTCATTAAATCAGGTTGTGATAATCCACCTACATTTCTGGGTTTTTTTGTGCAGGATGATCTAGCAGTGCTTCAAGGTGAGCTTGACCGTGTGAGAGAAGACCACCAAAGGAAGATCAAAACCTTAGAGGACAGCATTGAGGAATCCAAAAGCAAACACCAAGAAGAAGTGGCTCATTTCCAGAAATTACTGAAAGAGCGAGAAGCGAGTGACAGAGAGAGGGACAGTGAAAGAGAGAGAGAGCGCCAAGCAGATCATGCCAGTGCAAAAGAGAGTGCAGAAGAAGTCAGGCGTTGCTTAGAAGCTCAGCTGGAAACCCTTCGAGGTGAACTGCAAGCAATCCAAGAGCTAAATTCCCAAGAGATTGTTGAGCTACAGGAGAGCCACCAAAGGGAGCTGACTAAAGCCCAGCAGGAGGTGGAGAACCTGAAGGAGGATCTGGCTGAGAAAAGTCTGCAGCACGAGGAGGAAATGAGAGCTCTGGAGGAGGACTGTGAGATTGAGAGGGAGCGTTTCCTATTGCTCAATGCGGAGCTAACTGAGCAGCTTGCTCTCAAAGGTACAACAGACCTTTCTTTGAAGTCAGAGGTTAGAGCAAGATGCTTTACAGTGAAGGATGTTCACTGTTTGCTATAGGTGATTCCACCTATCCAAGCTATAATACTGTGCATACATACCCTTTCTCTCTCGTAAACACGATGCTATCCATGTTAAATTCAAATTTTCAAGGACTGCTTTAGGTAACATTGCACTTATTTTATTACAGAGAGCTACCTGCAGGATGTGCAAGAGGAAGATGAGGAACCTGCTCGTAATTCAGGCATCGCCAAAATGCTGGAACTGTCTGCCTGCAGTCAGGGTGAGTCCAGCCAAGATGATGGAGAGGAGACTGAGACCAAACGACTAAAAGTGACACTCGATGATCTTCAAGCCCAAAACACCATGTTTCATGATGAGCTCACCTTGCTTAGTAATGTGAAGGGTGAGCTTGAGGCAGAGCTGGAGAGAGTCAAAGAGGAGTTCCAGATGGAGAGAGAAGAGCTGGAATTCAAAATTAATGAGATGCAGATGACCAAGGACAGTGCTCTTGCAGTGATCCCGGATCCTGATCAACAAGTGGTCCTAGGAGAATCCAAAGAGTCAGTACTCAGAGCAGCCCAGGACCAAAACTCCCTGAATCCAGAGGAGCAGCAGAACATGAACCAGGAGTTGAAGACCCAGTGTGAGTCTCTAATCAGAGAAAGAGATTCTGCCCTGGCTGAATGCCACCACATGCGGGACATACTTCAAAGTGTGGAAACAGAACTGGGTGAGAAGACAAAAGATTTTGTTCAACAATACAAAGCCATGAAAGAACAGGGAGCAAATACTGTAAGAGACCTGAATGAGAAGATGGAACAGCTCAGCCAGGAGAGGGATGAACTGCTGGCGAGGGTAAAAGAAGTTACAGGGGAGAAAAACACACTGCTTGAGAGTGTGCAAGACCTGAAGCTGAAACTTGAAAGTACCCGAAGTGAGGACCAGAAACTTTTATCTTCTGTAGAGGAGCAAACAACGTTCGCCAGTGAAATGAGACAGTCTGTTGCAGACCTAAGCAGGCAGAATGAAGAAATCATCTCCCAGCTGGCACTGAAGGAGAACATGAGTCAAGATCTTAAGGAAATGGTCAACACACTGACTGAAGAGCGAGACAAAATACACAACCTGCTAAAGCTCAGAGAAGAGGAGTTGCAAAAGCTCAATGAAGAGAAAACAAAAGAAATTGAGGAGCTGCTGGATGAGAAACAGAAAGAGGCACTTTTGCTGAGAGAGGAAAAAGAGAAGGAGTTGAAGAGCATGAAAACAGATAGACAAGATGAAGTGCAACATCTGAAGGAGCAGAGAGAACAGATAGAAGAAAGACTGAAAGAGGAGCTAAAAAGACACGAGGAAACAGTTTCCGCTTTAGAGGTGACTATCAAAGAGCTCTCCACAGAGAAGGCTGATCTCTGTCAGAAATTGGAAGAGGGTTTCACAGGGCTTTCTAAGGCTCAGGAGGAGAAGGAACTTATGGGCTCCAAGCTGGCATCTTTAGAGGCTCAGCTGGAGCAAGAGACGTCTGAAAAGCAACACCTTGAAGTCAAGTTGAATTCACTGACCGAGGAAGCAGAACAAGCCCGTGCCTCTATCCGAGCACTGGAGGAAAATCAGTCTGAAGTCTTCAAAAAGTCCACTGAAGAGGCTGAAGATCTCCGAACACGTATTGAGGAGCTGGAGAAGGAGAGGAACCTGCTGAAGCGAAGCATTGAAAAGGGTCAAGGGGAGGAAGGATCAGAGGAGTTGCAAAAGGAGTTCCAGGTTCGCATCAAAGACCTGGAACAGGAGAGAGACATGTTAAGAACCAACCTAGAGGAAATTGTGAAGGATACTGAGGGGCTGCAGAAAGACCTGCAAGATATGCAGTCAGTTAATGAGAAGATTAGTGATGAGAACCGAAAACTACAGGCTCAGATTTGTCTGATGACTAAGGCTGAAGAAGAGAAACAGGAGATGGAGAAAAAGATGGAGGAAGAAAGCAGAGGGTTCAGAGAACAGCTGACAGAGAAAGACTCAGTCATATCGCAGCTGAGGAGTGAAATGGCTGCTATGCAGGTGAGTGGAGCGGCTGGTGTGTGTTTATTTTATGTCAAGTAGAAGAGGGCGTATCCACCCTAACAGTAGTGCAATTATGAGGAAATGAAAAATGCATGTCTTTTTTGCTCATTTTTTTCTCTCTCTTATGGAAATGCTAACAACAAAAACAGATTATGGCAGTTTTACCCAATAAACACACACATTAGTTTGAGTTGTTTTTTCTCTGTTTCCTCTGCCGCTCTCTCAGGAGTCTACTGCTCAGTCTGCTTCCTCTGAGGAAAGTACATCCGATGAGATCACAAAGAAAATAGGTGTGGAAATAACTCTAGTCCATGTTGTTTTACAAAATATATGTCCCTTCAAAACCGTTTTAATTTTCCTTCTTTATGAGCTACAATTTCTATGATAAATTGTAGGCTTCAGACTGTTAATTAGACTGTGTAACTTTAACTCCTCTCAGCTCTCTTGGAGAAAGAAAACAAAGAGAAGGATGAAAAAATGAACAAAATCAAGGCGGTTGCCGTCAAGGCAAAGAAGGAGCTGGACAACAGTAAGAAAGAGGTAATGTGAAGATTAGATACAGATGAAAATTATAACTTTTCAGGCCCTACTCATTTGTAGAGTCATAGCACAAGACAGCACTGTTTCAAGGACAGACTAAGATCATTAACAATTTTTGCATCAGTGCTCAGATTATTTATTGCACAAGGTGGAATGCACAATTTATTCGATTTTTTTTCCAGGTTACAACCCTCAAGGAGGAAATTGAATCACTGAAAACAGAGAGGGAGAAAGTGAACAGCTCTATGAAAGATATCATCCACGGTGCTGAAGGCTACAAGGTAGGACTGACTGTGACTGAACAAGACTCATGTCTGTTTCAGACCTAACACACACAAGGAAATAGTTTGCATGAGGTAGTGCACTTACTAAATAAATAATCACACTGTAGTTTTTGTTTTTAATGTGTGGTCTCATATATGATGCTGTGCTAGAGGATTTGCACTCAGGTCCTTGTTATCTCTGAGAAAAGAGTTTCATAGCTTTAGGGATTCAAAGATGCACAGAAATAGCTTTTCGTCATTCCTCCTTCATTGCTGCTGTCAAATGGTCCACCTCAGTTCCATTAGATGTGTGCTTTAGAGGTATTTTGAGACTAAGCCCAATTTATCAGGTCACCAAAAACCTTCAAAGTGTAAAGACATCCTTCAGTGAAATCAAGTTTTCATGCATGGTTGCCATGTACATGTGATGTTTTTGTATACTGCATACACATACCATAACTGAAATAATATGGAAACGCCATGGTGGATTATTTCCACTTTGAATCTGCAATGTACTGATGGCCATCTGAAAAGCAAGGATTTAGGCTCCCAGGGTTTCATACATAACAGATCAACCCTGTAATATTGCAGGGTGGGGCTTTATGTATCATTATTATTTTTCTGAATTGGTTTTCAACTCAAATGTATAGCTGAATTTCTCCAATATCGAAACTAGTTATTGTGTAGCATGGAGTACTTTTGCAGTGTTTGAGCAGAGTCGAAAGTGAGCTGGTGAGCTGAAGCTGCAGCGAACAGGGAGGAGTGAGTAAAGAGAAAGAAAGGGTCTTCATAAATCCCTGAACTCTAGTGGAAAAAACTGTGTAGAGTTACATCTAAGCAATTTTAAGGCATGAAGGAAATATTTTCCTGGAAAAACTTCTAAATATGGAAATTTGATACAGTTAGATGACTTTTTAGGGGTTAAATCAACAACCTGAGAAGGGTTTAAACCTAATATATAGTAGCATTTTACTTTATTTTTTAATATAACCAATATTGCTTCGTTAATGCTACACTGTGCCTTGTTCTACTTTGTGCCTAATGTCACAAACATTACATGTGTATGCAGGTTTATCAGATCCATCAAATGGATAGTTTGTTATAAATTGTTCTTCAAATTTATAACACATAACCCAAAATGAAAACAGCAGATTTAATTTAACATTTGATTGGTTTTCTATTTTGCTAATTGGCAAGTGGAAGCATGCACTATTTAATACAGATTCTGTGCCTAATATTACTCCCAGTGGTCTCTGTAAGCAGCCCACAGACTGCACTGTGCTTTACAACTGTGTCTCCATTAAAGAAGAAACCGCTCTGTTGTGTCTAATGAGACTTTTGTCCCACACTCAAATGTAAATGCAGCTGATATCCAAGATGCATAGTGTTTACCTTCACTGAGCTGTTCAACCGGCTTCCAGTAATGAATATTGAAGATTTGTGTGTGTGTGTGTGTGTGTGTGTGTGTGTGTGTGTGTGTGTGTGTGTGTGTGTGTGTGTGTGTGTGTGTGTGTGTGTGTGTGTGTGTGTGTGTGTGTGTGTGTGTGTGTTTAGAACCTGCAGATAGATTACGACAAGCAAACAGAGCAACTGGATAAGGAGAGAGAGAAGATGGAGGCGGCAGAGAGACAGATTGCTGAGCTGACCAAACGACTCAGCAGTGCTGTCACACAGGTAGCACAGATACACACTCACAAACACACACATTACCCCTAACAAACTCACCCTCCAGTAAATCTAAGGAGTGTCACTTTGTCCAGTAATACATCTCCCCCATACTTATCGCATAACTCAGTTTTCATATGATTTAGAGGGAGCCATTTTAGCCACCAACACTTCGCCCAGCTATATTTGACAGCCCGGCGCCCACAAATAGCCCATCCGCTGTGACTGGGTGAGCTAGGGAGAAATTGTTTTTATATGTACTCCTTTCCCCAAGCTCATAACTGTCTCTTTCCAATGAGAGAACAAGAGGCAGGTAAATGGAGCGGGGTATAGCTTCCATCTGCTGCGCAGTAGTGCAACAGCATTTTCTCAGGCACAGGTTTATTCTTGTGTACGCTCATGGTTCTCAGGGGGAGCGCGCAGACTGAAGCTAGTCAGGGATCTCAGAGTACGTCTGGACATCTCTGTTTACCAATCATAGCTTCAGTGTTGGGCTGACAGATGATGGAAGATAGCTGCTGCTTCTGCTGGTTCAGTGTTCCTTGAAGAGAAAGCCCACAGAGCCCGCTACTGTCAGATTTGCATGAATGATTTTCAAAGGTGTCACATGTGTTCATGCAGGATTGGTGCATTTGCCCACAAGTGCATTTTAAAGAAAACCTGGAATATGAAATAAGTAAAACAGCCTGTCTTTCAGGATGGCATCCCTCTTTTTAGTTTTATTCTGTATTATTATGTGGCTGTAGATTATTCTCAATGCATACTATAAAATAAAAAGTGAAATCAAGATGAACTCAATGCAGTAATGTCACTAAAACGGATTGACTGTGTATAGAAATTTTGAAACCAGCTGTCCTGCATTGCCTCAAGATCTATAAATGATATGAAAATATGAGAATCAAAGCTGAGCGTCTTTATGATCTCTAACTTTCTGGTTCACTTTACAAATTATCGTTAGATCACATTGCCTATTAGAGCTTCAGTTGTTCTTTAATTATCAGCAATTAAATTATTCACGAACAAATTTTTGTCATAAATTAAATGATTTGAGTATCTTTAAAAGAAATGAAAGTGAAAATCTTCATATTCCATCTTCTTAGATTAGAGTATTTTTTAGTTTCATCTGTGAAATTAAACTGATTATATTTCACTTGTAGCTTGTTGGTGTTTGAGAAACACATCTACATTTTTCACCATTTTCTGACATTTTGTAGACAACTATTTGATTAATCAAGATGATAATACACAATTAAAATAATCCTCAGACAACCCTCATCTCTGCTGGTAAATGCATTAATTGTGAGAATTTGGGGACTGGAGGTGTAGGTTCATTTGACAGCAACAGTAATCTGGAGTATTTATTCTTTTGCAGACGGAGACACTGAGCAGTGAGAAGGAGGACTTACTGGCAGGTATGGAGACCATGAGGAGCACAGTGAGGCAGCTGGAGACCAAGAACCAGGAGCTGCAAAGACAGTCAGCAAGTCTGGACAGAGACCTGCTGGCTGAGAGAGCTATGAAAGAACAAAAGCTCAAGGTAGAAATGAAAACAGATTTGTTTTACAGTTCTCTACTGGCTGGTGAGGTGATCATGGCAGTCGCTGTTAACTGTTTCATATAAAGCTAATCTTACAATAAAAGCACATGTAGTGAGTGAACTCTTTTAGTATTCTTATGATTAATTTATTTCATGATATAGAATCTGCATTGTATACAATAGTCGTATGGCTAACTTAAAAAAAAAAAAAACAACCTTTGTGTACGAGTGTATGTGTGCTTGCCTGTCCAGGACTTGTCATCTGCCATGAAGGAGGTAGAAGAGCTGACAGCTCAGCTCCGCAAGCTGCAGCAACAGTCTCAGCAGACTGCCCAGGAGCTGGAGCAGCTACGCAAGGTAGCCGCACACAAACACACAAATGCTTCTCAGACACTAGTGGTCTCAAAGGGCATATCCAGTCAAGCGACTGAACTGGTGATGGCCGGCCTGCAGCTACAGTAGCACCTCACAGAGAAACAGAGAGCAATTCTAGCCCACAGTACAGAAGCTGCTGTTACTTTTCCATTAGTGGAGACCTACATAGTACAGCAGTGTACATGAAAGCTGCCAGAAGGTCTGACTTTGTCATACGTCCACATTAGCCGTACAACCCAACAAACAGAATTTTTAAGGCTGAGACTGATAGTGAGCACATTTTGTGCTAGTCATGTTTTGGTAGAGCTATCTGAAAGTTGTTATTGTAGAGTAGTAAAAAAAGATACACTGTATATATTAAGCATTATTATTAGATAATTCCTAAAATTCATTATAACGATAAATACATGATAATAATTATTTTAGCTGTAAACACTGCTGGAATTAAAAGTACAAAGATAAGGTCAAATATGGCTGAATAAAAATCACCTGTTTGAATTTTACAAAGTGGTAAAAGATTTCATGGTGTATCTGCAATTGTAATTATATAATTTTCCAGAATTTAGGGCTTTCATGACTCAGAATTTGTTTGTTAGAAAAAGTGTGTCTGCACAGAAAGTATTTCATCCACTTGTTTTATGCGTCAATGTCATGATGTGTGACGGAACAGATTCACTCTTATTTGAACCAATCCAGCTGTCTACACAGGCCGTGTAATTGCTCACGTTTTACTAACACAATACATTTGTAACTGTGTCCTGAAACATTCTTAGGCTCCAAGTTTATTTTCTTTCCTTTTGCATGCAAAACAATTGTGGTTATGTGTTGGACTCTTAATTTTCCTGAAAGCCTGGATGGTTAACAAATCAATATTATGCATGAATATGTGTTGTAGTCACAGACAGAGCACCAAAGCTGCCAGTGTTGCTTCACTGCACACACTACAGCTCTTGTGTAGACATACTGTAAATGCAAAATCACACACAAATACAAATGTAGAAATCTCTTGAAACATAAGCCAAAGTATTGTATTTCTATCAATGTTTACTATATAAGAATATCTGTGTTAAGTAGAACATTAACTAATTTTATGCCTGATTTGATTCTGTAAATTCTATCAGCATATTAAGTGCAGCATGAAATAGTCAATTAATGACTGACAGCGAGATAATGTAGTATGTTGACTCTGCCTCTAGGAAGCACAGCAGAGCTCTCTGCTGGACATGGAGATGGCTGACTATGAACGTCTTGTAAAAGAACTCAACGCCAAACTCTCAGAGAAAGATGAGTGTGCTGAGGAGTTAAAGACACAGATAAACACGCTCACTCAGAAGGAGGAAACCCTCAACGAAGAGATTGGTATGGATGACATGTTACACTCACTGACACACAGAATACAACCTGTACATTTTTACATGTACATTTTTATGTTGTAATGATGTATATTATTTTTTAGGAACTGCATGATGATAAAAACATACCTGCTTTAAACACACTGTTGTTAGGACACAGCATACCTGTATAGAACATCATTTCATTTTAATCACTTTATTCATTATGTATTATTATTCAATTCAATTCAATTCAATTCAATTCAATTTTATTTATATAGCGCCAATTACAGTCAAATTGTCTCGAGACGCTTTACAGAACCCATATGCCTGACCCCCAGAGCAAGCCAAAAGGCGACAGTGGCAGGAAAACACCCTTTTAACAGGGAAAAAAACCTCGAGCAGAACCCGGCTCTAATGTGGGGGGACCCATCTGCCTGCTGGCCGGGCGGGTTGAGAGGGACAGAAGAGGTAGAGAGGTAGAGATAGAGGGGTAGAGGTAGAGATAGAGGGATACAGATAGAGGGGTAGAGATAGAGAGGTGGGGGGTGGGACACAAGGACCATAAAACACAGCCACACATCTGAAGCATCCAGCATCCAGCTCTGGGACCAGGGCATTGTACATTATATGATGCATTGTCTACTCTCGTGTGAATGACAAATATTATTGCAGATCTCTGCAGCACTGTGGGGGATACGTCTAAATGAAGTCACGAGGATCATTAACATAAAAGTGACCTACAGTGTGTCTAAATGACAGACTACCATCACTTTAATGGGCTGATGAAGCCAGCAATGTTGCAGATCCCATGTACAAAAAAGAATCTTTTTTATATATTGCAGATTTTAGGAGCACAAATCTGCATTCACTAGTCGCAAACATCCATTTTTCTTTTATTTTCATTTTTCTTTCATGTGTGCACATGTCCACATATGCCTGTTCATGTGTGTTTTCAGAGTCTTTGAAGTGCCAGCTGGACCAGGGGGAGGAGAAGACCTCTAAGATGAAACAGCTGCTGGTGAAGACCAAGAAGGACCTGGCTGACTCCAAGAAACAGGTCTGGTTGTGCTTGCATGTGTACTTACGCAGCTATCTTTGTGAGGACCAGTTTGAGTTTTAGGTCATCCAAGTGAAGACATTTCCATACCCCTTTAAAGGACTGTTTGGAGGCTAAAAATTGGTTTTAGGGTTAGTCTTAGAATGAAGTTTAAGTTAGTGTTAGAGTAAAGTTAGGTGTCAGCCACTCAGTACTGATGGTTGTCTTTGGGGTAATTCACTAGGGCAATGCATTATGTCAGTGGTTGTCCTCACAAAGATAGCCTTACAGGTATGTGCGTGTGTGTGTGTACACGTGTTTGTGGGTGTGTCTCAAAGGATTTCCTCTTACTGTGTGTCACACTGCTGCCTGATGAATGTAAATAGTGTTATGCAACCATGCATAGACATTGCTGTGAGGGAGGCCTTGAAGATGTGGGAACAGTTAATCATTTTTATGTGTGTGCTTGCGTAAATGGGCAATGTGTGTGTGTGTGTGTGTGTGTGTGTGTGTGTGTGTGTGTGTGTGTGTGTGTGTGTGTGTGTGTGTGTGTGTGTGTGTGTGTGTGTGTGTACATATGTGCAGGAAACCTCCCTCATGATGCTGCAGGCTTCTCTTAAAGGAGAGCTGGAGGCTCATCAGCAGCAGCTAGAAAACTCTAAGGTAGCACACCTAACACAGCATCTCTCTGCTACACTTTTTGATTCAATACAGAATTTGACAAATTATGATTTGGGTCAAAAACAAAGCACTTATTAAAATGTGTGTGTTTGTGCATTTAGATTGAGGTGTCTGAGCTAACAGCAGAGCGCCATCGTCTGCAGGAGCAGCTGAAGTCTACGTTAGAACAGCAACAAAGAACCAGCAGCTCCCTGCAGCAACGCATCCACAGTCTGCAGCAGGAAAGAGACACTGCTAAGGTACAAATGTTGAATATTCCTTTTTTTTTTTTTTTTTTTAGTCCTTCGTTCAGGTTTATTGAAAACATACACTGCTGGCTCCAACAGAAAGGAGAGAGGGTGACGTTATGGTGGCGATTTCTGTTGAATAAAGCATAAAATCCAAAACGTGTCTTTCTACAGGTTTAATTCAGCCTCTGCAGATGGAGTCACAAACACAGTCAAATTAATGAGCTGAGTGAAATGAACAAAGAATTGAAGAAGAGGCAAAATCTTTTCTTAATCAACAGAGAAAAGATCAATATCCTTAGCAGATAACCAAAGCAGAATCTTTGATGATGATACAACCCCCAGAATCCTCTGCCTAGACCCCTTTTAATCTATCTTCTGCCCTCGTACAGAGTGGCACAGAGGTGAAGTGACTATGAGTCCTGAAATCCTAAAGTGTTACGCAGGTTACGGGTTAATGAGCTTTGTTATTGGTCGTTTTTTTGTTTTTTTTTTTATCACAAAGTGAATTACTCAAGCACATGAGCAGAAATAGTAACTTGTAACTGAAATTTATTAAAGACTGTACCATCTCATTGTTACATAGACTGCAGCTAATTACTATTTTCATTATTAATCTTTCAATTATTTTTGATTAATCATTAAATCTTGCAGTTTTTTTTTTTTTTTTTGATAAGTGCTTCTGTCACTTGCCCAAAGGTGACAACTTGTAATTGCCTGTTTTGTATGATCAACAGCCCAAAATCCAAAAGTATTATTTGTAAAGTAATATAGAACAAAAACTAGCCAATGTTTGTGATTGAGGAACGACTTAAACATTCGATTATCAAAATAGGTTGTATTAATTTTCTGTGTGACAGCTAATCAGTAGATGGTTTGACTGGTATTATTTCTTCCAACGATTAGGGTTAAAATAAACAAATATTTAAAGAGCTGCAGCACTCTTGTGAAACCACAACTATGAAATTATTGGAAGGCATTTCACAAAGTTCAGCTAAACACCAATAATCAAACTTCCCGTTTTGTATATAGACACTGTAAATCTTTATAATCTCAAATGTATGCAACAATAATGTAAGCAATGCATTACATGTCACCACCAACTGCATTTCTGACGCATACCTGTAATTACCAACAGAACTTGATTTATGTTCACTGTTTGCTGTCATCCAAGGCAATAGTCAGTTTCTGCTACTTAACATAAAGCCAAAATTAACTCATCGTCGTCGAGATGTTTTATTTGAACCTTATGATTGGCATTTTTGAAGCAGCAGTCTGCAGTGCTGTTAACTTTTATCACGCTGAGAGGTTTCACTAATGTTTTTCTAAGAATTATTTCAGCCGAATGTTACTAGTGAGAGTCTTTATAGTGTTTTTTTTCTCTCTGTTCTCATTGCTTGTTCCACAATCTTTTTAGTATCACTAACATTAACCCACCTTTATGGTTTTCCATCTTTTCGTCAACTCCTTCCTGTCCTCCTTGTCTACCTGATAAAAGCAGCTTAACACTACTTGTCACAAATTAATCATAATATCTACAGTAAACGTGTGCTGTGCTATTTATTGTATATCTCACCCTAATGTGTGTTTTATTCCAGGCTGAGCTTGTGGCAACAACAGGCGAGTTTGAGAGTTATAAGGTGCGAGTCCACAATGTGCTCAAACAGCAGAAGAGCAAAACTACCACCCAAAGTGACGGAGACTCTGGTAAAGTAGAGAGGTAAGGACAACGAATGAATGACAATAATCTGCAAAGGAAGCCACCGGGAGGCATTCAAGAAAACTGGCTGTGAAAAGTTAAATGTGTGTAAACTACAGTGGCCAGTGAAATATTTGCTGTGTTGTGTCAGAGAGTAAAGTTAAAACTCTTCACCTTAATTTCACAATGCTCACATTCATACTGTACAGCAGTAGAATTATAATCCTGTCTGTGTCCTGCTTCAATGTTGGGAGAACTGTGTATAATTAGGGCTGATGCTCCACCTCTCATCACTCTGTATGATACACTCAAACACCCCTATGGCTGCATGAAGAAATCTGTAGTCCAAATGAGGCATAAAAAATTCAAAATAAGCTTACATAAGCAGGGAGGCAATTATATAATTGAAGTTTGGCTTTCTTTTGTACAGATGTGGCATTGAATATTAAAAAGCTGTACCAAAAATCTGCATTGTTTAACTAAAATAAACACACAATTAAGAACTATCAAAGTAACACAAATGCTAGTCATTTGCAAATATACAAGTTAGCCGTTTCCCTACTGAGAAAATGCCTAGATAGACAGTAGACAAAGTATCAGAAATGTTGCATTAGAAGTCATTTACATTAAGGAAATCGACTGACGGATACATGATAGTGTGAGCACTAATTGGTAGTATGTGAAACACTAAAAACAACCCTTAAAGTGTAATATTAATGTATTATGTATGTGGTGTGTCTTGCAGGGAGCAGTTGTCCTCTCAGGTAGAACAGCTGAGGACCAGGCTGGCAGAGAGCCATCAGAGTCTTCAGAGCAGCACTGCAGAGCTGCAGCAGCTCCAGAATGAACATGACACGCTCCTGGAGAGACACAACAAAATCCTCCAGGAAACCATTAGTAAAGAGGCTGAGCTCCGTGAGAGGTGACTTCACTTGGCTTTGGGTTTTGTTAAAACAAAATTAAAATTGTGTCTGGTCTGGAATCATACTACTATGTTGTTGACATGCTATATATTTATCACACTCGCTGTATCCCTTTTCAGCTTTTCCCTCTCTGTGATTCTCAATCATGAAACAAAGGGACACATGCTGAGAACTCCTGATTGGAGCTGGCAAACACTTGTCACTCCTTTTTCCCCTTTCCTTTCAAATGCTGTACTGATTCTCTCTTAAATGAGCAGTCTCTGATCTCTTCTTCTCTCTCCATCTCCCCCTTCAGGCTTTTGTCTTTGCAATCAGATAATGTGGCTCTTCGGTCAGACCTGTCCCAAGCTCAGGCTGACTTGTCTTCCAAAGTGGAAACCCAGCGCCAGACCTACAGGGAGCAGCTAAGGAAGGTGCAGGACGATCACCGGGCCACGGTGGACACCCTGCAGGGCCAGCTGACCCGCGTTGAGGAGCAGCTCTTCAACCTGCAGAGCCAGAACAGTAAGCATCAAGGAGAATAGTAAACTTAAACCATTTAAACTTAACAGACTGTAACTACCTGATTCTCTTCGTTAAACAGTGCTATAAAGAAGTGAGGTAGCAAATGTATCTATTATATTACTAAGCCGCTAAATGATCCAAAAAGATGGCAGTAATCTCAGGATGTGAATGAATGGTGGGTTATAAAGAAATCCATCAAAGCATCAAGTGGTTAACAGTGTTAAAGTTTTCTATCTTGTTTACTCTTACCTTCCATGAGAGGAATGATGGGAGATAGAGAGAGAACAGTGGAGGGGGGCATCAGTGTGTTTATCAGAAGAGCAGCACTGAGAGCTCATTCATCACCTCCCACACAGCTGCCCTCTGGAGTCAAACGGCAAACACACATATAATGACTAGGAACAGAAAGTGTGTGTGTGTGTGTGTGTGTGTTTCTTCTGTCACTTCAGCGTGGCCAGGTGTTGGCAAGGTTCCTCAGCTCTGTTCCCGCCTCTCAGTGTGGCAAACAGCTCACTGTGGCATCTGGAGAGACTCATCATTAGCGGCTTGCACATGAGTGCCAGGATTAACTCGAAATATGTGGCCAATATTAGCCTTCATTGAAAGTCATATTTGAGGCATTTTTACCACTGCGTTTGGATTTAATGGCAGCTAAAATGCAGAAGGGTCCAGCAGCAATGTGTTTTACTGGCTCTGTTGGACAGGTGGGTCATAAAACTACTGGCCTCTGGACAAATTTCACTGGCCTCGTATTTTTTGTAAATCAGCTGTAACCTAACAGTAAAATTGATCTATGTTGATTGTTTTGTTAGGTGTCATTTTCCCTTTAATCTAAATATTTGAGTAACAGCCATTATTAAACTGTTACTCCTGAATCCTGATCAGAATACAAAAGTTTATCTAACTGTAATGGATTCACACACAAAAGTGGCCTTTATATAACAAGACTTGCAGCTTCATGATAAGGGTTGGGGTTAGGGGTTAGATGAGGGGAGTTGGTTAAGGAGTCTGGTCTCTTGGTTCAGTTTCAGGTTCATTAATCGCAATCCTTTCTTTTGTCCACCCACCTCCTCAAGTGCCTCATCCTTCCCTCTCGCTCTTCTGCTTACATTTTGTTGTCACTGTTTATGCCAGCTGAACTGGTTTAGACCTGAGGTTGTCTGGTGCCCCCTCATGTCACAATGAAGTAGGACATCTTCTCACAACTAGCAGGAGTTTGTGGTAAAGGACTGTGTTGTGTAAGCATGAAGAATCCCAATGTGGTTTTTTTTTTTTTTTTTTTAGTATTTGAAAAAATATGGAATAAAAAGATTCCAATTCTTCTCTTGGCTAAAAATATTTTAGTCTTATTTATTTAGCTTTTGCTTCTTTGTTGGTGGAATTACAGGCACGTGGAGGCTTGGTAGCAGCAATGATTGGGCGATCATGAAAGCATTTGACTAAAGCATTTTGGAGCCATGATAGATGCTGCAATCTGACTGATAAAATAAATGTCTAGTTTTCAATTGTAATATAATCTGTAATTGTTGCCAAGTTTGAAAGCATCTTAGTTTGTGTAACACATTCTTTAAAAAGATTTTTTTTTTCTGGAAAGTGACTGCTTTTCAAGATGCATGTATCACTTTGTTTCTAACAACTTCTTACACCCATCCAGGCCCAGTGGTGGTCCAGTCCAGCCGTAAGCCCCTTGCGTTAGACCCCCAGCGCAGAAACACAGATCAGAACCCGGTTGGTTTGGGACTGGTGGCCCTCAGCGACCTTCAGTCAATGGCCAGGGAGGAGGGAGAGGGCATGGAGACCACTGAGACTGAGAGTTCCTCCCCTGCTCTTACACCGCTACCCTCTCTGGAGCAGCTTCTCACATCCCCAGACCCCAAACAAGGTGTGTTTGAAAGCAGAGGTACACTCATAAATATACAGTCAGTTTATTAAAGCACTATGCATTTTCAGCAAAGTGTACAGTATATTCAATCCTTATATCCACAACTTGCCCTCTTTGAAACTTTATTTGGGGCAAAGGAATGGAAGCCCACTTAGTGAGAGGTAAAAACTGAAGTTAACAATGCAGTTTGTCTATTTTTGTTTAATCAGGATAGAACAGTCTTCACTACAGTCAAAACTATTAAACATTCCGATGTATTGTATAGTTTTAATATTGTTTGATAGGGATATACATCTATGATTAAAGTATTATCAATACGCTAATAGCAAAACACATTTGTCATATGAGACTCAAACCTTTAACTTGTCTGTGGCTTTGGTCTCCAGAGCCATTTGTTTGGACAGTGGAGCCAACCAAAGAAGAGTTAAGTGAAAAGCTGACCACAGTGAACCGCAGCATGGAGCACATGAACAGCCTACTGCATGAAACTGAGGCCACCAATGCTGTTCTCATGGAGCAAATCACTGTATGTATATACGCCAATACACACACACACACACACACACACACACACACACACACACACACACACACACACACACACACACACACTGATTAAACACTGTTATTATCTTGACTCTAACAAATTCATTCAGGATGGTGTTTGCTTTATTGCCTTTCAGCTAAAGACTGATAACTGATATTTGGAACCAAAGTACATTAGATGTTGTATTTTAATAGCATGTGATAGCAGGGAACCTGTCATTCATGGGCTTCATTAGCTGAATATGTACACATATGTATCACAGGATGTTAAGATGTTTTCCTCTGTTTACTGTGAGATTGAACATTGAATATTTGGTCTATCCCTAATGTTTTTTTATGTACTTCATATCATGAGTCAAATAAGCAACTTAATGCCTGAGCACTTCCACCTTGAAACTGCAGAGTACTGATGACAGTCTCAAAAACACAGGTCCATTGTTTCATACGTAGCCTAAGGAACCAATCCTGTCAGCTTACAGAGTAGGGCTTTCAATATCGGCATTCTCCTTCTGAATTGGTTTCAAGTTCAAACACATATAGCTCAATTACTCCATTGTTACAACTAGTTTAGGATACTTTGACAGTGTTTGGGCAGAATCATAGTTGCTGCAGCTACAGTGAGTGGGATTGTTTGAGTGGAAAGAGGCAGGCACTACGTAGATCTGCGCATTCTAGAGAAAGCAAAGGTGTAGAGTTACATCTAAGCCCTTTTAATGCAGGTGAGAGATTGTTTTCATGGTAAAAAATTAAATATGTAACAACAGAGATGAGTTCTGAGGGGTTTAATCAACAATTGCAGAGAGACTTTGAAATGTATTATATATGCATTACAATCTTAGTGTCAACAGCATTGGTATGCCATGTTTAATACCAACTGTAACTAACCTCAGTCAATACATATTTGATATCATATATATTTTATTTGATTTAAACTGACATGATCAAAAATACACTCATTTATTTGTTTGGCGGACACATGTACCAGTGTGCCTGTTGAGTGTCCACAACCGTTTTGGCATCTGTGTAACAACCACAGTTTAAACTGGCCGGTAAGCACCAACAGTGATGTCAAACAGCCTGGCGTTGTTCACAGTCCCCTCTTTGTCCAGAAGAAAGTAGAACTTGTGTCCTTTGACTCGGAGGGGAATGAATGAGGGGGACTCCTGTCTGTGGGCGTGGCAGGCTACCTGGGACAGTGGCACAGTTATTCTCCGGCCCTGCTCCGCTCCCAAAGGGGACTGTGTGCAGACGGTCACAATCTTCCCACCTTGATGTAAAACCACCTTGCTGACAGATCGCCGGCAGAACAGAGCCCCGAGCCCGACTATCCCAGCTCCGATTGTCAGGCATCCCAGCGTGAAGCCGTACCTCCAGGTGTTCGAGCCGAGGTTCATCTCAAAACTCCACATCCCGGCCAGCCCCGTGGTGGTGGCCGCCTTGGCTTTCCCCTTCTCTGCGGTGCCCCCCGTGTCTCTGAGCCCGGTGAAGGCGAAGTGAGCCAAGTATGTCCAGAAGATGAACTGCCCGCCGCTAAACACCGACAGAAGCCGGAAGAAGCGGGTCCTGTCGTGCTCGAACAAGGTGACATCTCTGGAGGGTTGAACGGAGGTGCAGAGGCTGCGACGGGCTGCCGACTGGCTGCCTGTGTGGATAAATATCCGGCTGAACAATCCAGGAACAGCGAGCCTGGTGGACACGCTGCTGCTCGCTAAAGTCGACGCATTTCGAAATGCTCGGACTGTCTGCCGAATATTACCGAGTAGAAACTGTCTGGAGTAACGCTCCAGCGCCCCGCACAGCAGCCGCTCAAACCCCATCTTTCACTGCAGTCAACAACTCCAACCTCTCCACACCTACTTTATGTACAATTACAACAGTCCAAGTTCATTAATTGTTCTTCTAATTCGCGTTTTAACACGTCTTTTGTAACACACTAGACTTCTGCAGCTCAGAGGGCGCTGCCATACTTGTTGTGTGTGACGTAAGGTGGTGTAGTACGGAAAGTAGCGCGGACCAAAATTCAGGCCGCCAAAGTGCCTGCTCAAAGGGACCCTTTAGAATTTGTTGAGTTTGTTTCTTTATTACTATATTACAAAGTTTCAGCCTTGCTATTTGATTTCTCTTGATGACTTGCGTTGTGATTTGGTGCTATATAAATAAAGCTGAATTTAGCTGAATTGAAACAGAATAGGATTTTAGACCAAAGGCTGTAACACCAGCAAAACCAAACCGTGTTTCAGTTTTGTTTTTACGAATAGTAACGATCACGTTTCTAGAAGAACAGCAAATTATAAACAGTCCACACTGTACACTTGGAAAATTTATCTGGTTATTATCAGATAATCACATACTCATTTGTAATCCAAGAACAAACATATAAATATAAGTACCATTTCAGGTGACAGAATAAAAAAAAAACAAATAGCAATCAAGCATGGTCCACTTTTTTGCTTTTTGGTAAGAACAGAATTAGATGAAAGGACATCATCAAGACTTCATGTTTTGAGATTTCATGTTTCTGATATCTTCTACCTGCCAGCTGTTGAAGAGTGAAGTGCGTCGTCTTGAGCGAAACCAGGAGAGAGAGAAAAGTGTGGCCAATCTGGAGTATCTGAAGAACGTCCTGCTGCAGTTCATCTTCCTGCGATCGGGCAGCGAGAGGCAGGCGCTTCTGCCCGTCATTCACACCATGCTGCAGCTCAGTCCAGAGGAGAAAAGCAAACTGGCGGCCATTGCACAAGGTATGCAATAGCTTATTTTTCAACATGAAATTCACTGGTTTGTGCCTCACTGCAGAGCCAGTTCAATTCACCCAAATGTGCCTTAAAAGGGTTGTAAGGTTTATTGTTTTAGTGATATTGATTCTACTCTTCTATATTGTACATCAAATCGTTTGAATCTATGGATGGATAAATTCAATTCACGTAAATGACCATGCAGCCGAGCTGGTGGAATCTGTCTCTGCTATAGTATGTACTCTCACAATACAGAAACACACATGCACAGCATCTAAGATCACAATACTGCAGCATCAATTCTATTCAGATGACAAAACACTTTCTATGAATCTCTAAAATCTTGAAATGTTGTAGCATTTAGCACACACAATGACCGTAATTCCTAAACCAGGTGTTCATGGCTTCCCTTTATACAGGTGAGGAAGAAGCGTCCGGGTCTCGGGGCGCAGGCTGGTCCTCCTACCTCCACAGCTGGTCTGGGATCAGATAGACTTGATAAACAACCTAATCAACATAAACACTGGGAGCACAGCTCAACGACATTACTGGGCCTTTTTCTGTGAAATCCTGTCCTGAACAGTGATAATGTACATTTAAGACAGTGGCAACTGGCAGGGTAACTTGGGCACTTACGGCATTTTGGGAACACAGTAGAAGGGACCAAGGAATGTATCAGAGAAGAATGAGTGTGTGGTAGAGATAATGAAAACCAAAACATTCAACATGTGTATCGATTTGAATTTGCAGTGCAATAGATGCATTAGTCCCTTACCAATGAATGTTAACTGTGATAAATTTCTGTCTTCCATAAGCTTACTATTGACATGTACGTGTATTTATAATAACATTTAGTGGACATGATCGTTGCACCTCGTTAAAGTGGAGATCATAAGGCATTATAAAGCGTCATTAATCCACTGGATGTGCACAAATTGTAGAGTGGAGGATTTAATCAAAGGGTTAATGCATACTGGCATAATATTACTTGAATATCATCTTTGGATGTTTCATTACTTTGCGGGAAGATTTTGCTTGGACTTCTAATGGACTTGTGTACATTGCAGCATAGTACATTTCCATGACTTTAGTGTTTTAGCTCTTTTGGTACAAATCACATATGCTTTATATTTCTTTTCAACCATTTTCAAAGGCATACTGACTGCTGAATGTGATTTTACTCCCTTAAAGGCGGCAGGCTGTTGAATTCTTTGCAGTATAAAAACCAACACGAACCTTGCTGCAAGTCATTTCTGCATTTACTTATTACAATTTGTTTCCTGCAAGTAAAAAAGAACATGAGAGATTAAGAGACTTAAATGTAACATGCTTTGGGAAACAATCAACAGTAATGTTAAGTGTGTGTGATTGGTTAATGGACTAAAACGTACTAAACCATCAGTGCTATTCATGTAAGTATTTCCTTTTATGTCGTACTCCTATAGTTAGAAAGAAGTGCATGTCTAACATTTCGAGGTTCCACAGACCAACACTGACCACAATAATGTATTTATATTTTTTGGACAGGTTTTGCTAATGCCTCACATTCTCAAACCAGATGCTAAAACTGTTTTCATTCACTGAGTTTTGATCTCCGTACTCTGTAGTTATGGGTGGTTTGTGACTCTGCTCTGGTGTCTGTAATTTGTTATTACTGTAATATCCTGTTTCTTTTTTAATGGTTTCTGTCTATTTTGGGAGTTCTTTATGTTTTTGTTTGTTGTCGTGCTGCAGTTTAATCACAGAACATGAGAGATTTGTTGCAACTTCATCCACAGCTGCTAAAGTGTTCTTGAGCAAGACTTCTTACCAGATCCATGGTTAGTGATTTTTTTTTTTTAACAAGGTCTGAACATGACCTCTGACTTTCTTGTTGAGGTGGAAAAAGAAAGCTCCTCCCCTTCCATGTAAAACACATATTTAAACATACTTCCATTGCATTAGTACATTTTTCTCTTAAGATTGATGATAGTTGACCAGTTAATCTTCTCATTCCGGTGGCAGCTTTTTGTGATTTATTCAACACAAGTGAATGTATTTTTATCCCCACTTTTATATTTATGATGGCTAATATCAGCTGAAGCTACAAGAGATTACCATAACTATAAAGTCACATCTGTATACAAATGACTAGATTTAAGTTCTTACCATGTCATGTCTGTCTGATGTAAACGAAAAAATGTTTCAGAAACAATTGTCTTTTATTGATTTATTTCCAACTTTAAACAAAAATTACATCTGTAAGATTGGTTCCACTTTTGTTGAATTCAGTCCTGTTTATTTCCTATTTATGTTGCTTTTTTAATTTGAAACATTGCATCTACAAGAAATGTACTAATGCTCTGCAGACCTTTGAATATACAATGCATATGAATCATGGCAACGTGAATCAGAGTGAACACAAGAACAATAAAGAAGGATTGCAAGACAAAATCTTAATGCACTGCAGTGTTACTATCTCCCCCTCCTGTTTTTAAACTCTTATTTTTTCATTTTAGTGCTGGATATTTGAACAGATGGATCACTGATCTTCCTTGCTATGGATGCCTCGTTGCTATGGAAGACCCCATCCCTACTGAAGGAGGGGAGAGGGTTTGGGGGCTTTCCTTTTAAGGAAATAAATGTGGTTCTAGTGTGACGCAGAGTCAGAGGAGGAAACAACAAATATCAGCTACTGTATCTGTCACTGGAAGTAAAGGTAAACATGCTATTATCCTTTCACCTCCCTGGGAAGCAGCACCATCATTAACCCCTTCTGTTAAGTGATGTATTCTCCTTTCTGTTTTTCTTTGCTAAAACCTAATCATCTCTTTTCCTCATTTCTTTTTGCAGAGTCTAAGTGGTAGCATATAAACTGTCCATAATTTGTGTCTATAACAACCCACTGGAAATAAAATCTCACTATGAAAAGTGAACGTCTTGGTCTGACACCCACCCGCCATGTTGAACTTCTGTGCAGTTTTCCAGTGGTCACGAAAGGTAAAGTTAGATTTTCCACACATCCCGAGCTGATGCTTCATCTGTAAATGACATCAAGTCTACAGAGGATCGTGCAGCAGCATCAGTCTAACAACACAAACGTCTAATGAGCTGATTTAAAAAGCAGATCTTGCAGAGACTTCGCAGGGCGGGTCCTGCTGTTTCCTGCCAGTAAAACGTGAAAAAATAAGTCGCTGGAAGCTTGCAGACCGAGAGAAAAGCTGCTACTGACACTCAGAAAACCACTTCACGGATCGCCCGGATTTCAAAATAAAAGATTGGTTTTATGGGAGTATGCAGCATTTGGGTTTGTCTCTGCAGCTACCTATGGAATCTTAATATGTAGTTTTGGGACCCTTAACATAATTTCACCCATTCATCTTCTCTTTCAAAACACCCAAGGCATTTTGAAATTAAATATTAAGCATTAAATTGCTTTTCTATTTTGTTTTTACAGCTAAGAGTTAAAAAATCATTTAAATGTGTGTAACTAAGAAAGGACTGAAGACATACTGAAAATAAATTGTCTTATAAAATTATTAAGAGGACTGCCTGTTGCTTATTAGAAAAAAAAATTGTTTTTTGTGCTGGAGGCCTGTCAGACATTAGAAAAGCATATAAAAGCTCTCAGAGTTAGCAACAGGTCCTTTTCATAGCAGTCTTAATTAGTAAAACACAGGTTTTGCAACACTACCAGTGGCTTTGTTTCAGTCCAGCTTCTGCTGTTTACTAAAAAAATGGAATTCACAGAGTGAAAGAATCTCAATCCTAATATCAAGAACTGACTTTGAATTGTGAAAACATGTAGAGATTAACCTTCAATGAGGATCAGATACAGTTTCAGAGCCACTGAATTCAACATCAAAATATTACATTTAATGTCACATTTATTGGAATTCAGTTTCCATCATTTCAAATTATGTGATTAAAAGTCTAATTTTTATTGCAAATATTAAGTTGAGCTATTCAAACTCAAACTAAAATCACTGAAATTCAATTCTTCATAGCACATAGAGCTCAGCCATGATTAATTGCAAATTTTACACACGTCAACATGTCTTTGTGAGAAGGCCTGTAGATAGAATCACATACTGCTGACCAGATAATCAAACATGACAGTAAAACAAATAGTCTGTACACCGATATGTAAACATGTTTGAAAATAAAACATTGATATGTAAACATATTTGCCAATAAAACATTTACAATTATATAGGCTATGTTACATTTTGACATTTGCAGATTTTGAGATTTATTTATTTTTTGGTAAAATAATCAGTAAAAGGTTTTTTTTTCAGAACCTGTGATGTTTGGAGATGTTTGTGTGAGGTATAAATATCTGTTTATATAAATGTATTCCACCAATAGTAGGGTCAATATATAATAGTGGGACTTTTTGTAACATAGTTGACAGGTATCGCAGTTGACATTTTTTGCTGTTGTCAGGCCTAAAATCGACATGGCCGCCTATAACCAAACACCACATGGCATTTTTACAGAAAGATTCTTCTAAAATATCATATATACAATTGAGTAAAATTGAAATTGAAAGTTATTTATAAAGATATTGTAGTAAACCTGTTGACATGCAATAAATCCACACTTGACTCACACACTACTTTATATTAAATAAGAAAGCCTTGGAGTCTTGCCTGTCTTTTCTTCAGGAGGAAATGACATCATGTGGAGCAGGTCATGTGATCTGGAATTAACACACTTCCTTGAGAGGCGTTTTTGTAATGGGTAACTTAGTGGAAAATGATTTCTCAGACACAGATACAATTTGTTATTTTCCATATAAAATTTGATATATTGCCAGAAATAGAGAAATATCTGTCATGATTATATCAAGTTAATAATTAAAAAAACAATCAAAACAATTTTTGAATAAATTAATTTTATTATTGTTAGTTTAATTGACATTTTAGTGATATACAGTAATTGTTTATTAATAAATGATTGTTTCCACAATAAATAACTATAGAATTCGTAAAGATGTGATCATAATGAACACAAAAAACTTTTCTTTTTTTACTTTTAATAAAACTATATGCAAGATGTACCCCATGGACCTCAAAAGTCCTTCAATTATATATTAACCCAGTAATAATTTAAATTTGTAAAAATATAAATTGGCAAGTAAAAGACCACACATTATTTTAACACAATTACTCATTTTGCGCAGTTAAAATAGAAATGATTTAAATTTCGTCTCTAGTGGTACATTGTTTTTCCTGCATTGGTCTTCATAAACAAATCATTTTTAAGAATTATCTCTTCCATAAATCTTGAGTAAAATCGTTTTCCTTTGAAAGTCCCTCAGAGAAGTGGCGCACTCTGTGCAGTGCTGCGGGTTAACAGAGGCGAGGCCGTCTGCGCCATTCCGCTGAGTGGAAACCTCCGCTGGCTCAACGTCCCGGACCCTTCAACATCTGGACGTCTACGGCAGAGGTCAGAAAATAGCCGCCTGCTCCAGCAGACAGCGGAGAGATGCTCGGACTCACGGAAATGACAAACGGGTAAGTGATAAGTTTTAACGTGTTTCCCGAAAACACACATTTGCCTGAAAAGTTGGGAAGTTGACAGTTAGTCGCTGGAGAGGAAAAAAAAATCGCAGCCCCGCTCTGATCTGTTCTGTCTGGACTGGAAAACTTTAAACTAGCCTGGAAAAAAACATTTAAATCTCTATCTTACCTTTTATTTATACACAAAAGCTCATATGAATCCGAAAAATGTTTTTAATCACGGTAAGTTGAAGTTTATCAGCTGCACTAACAATTCATTTGTCTGTTCAGCTACAATCTCAACTTGGTCATTTTAAGCTAGCTCCCCCCGCGAGTTAATGAGGGACGCTATTAACTGCAGCTAATGTACTTTAGTGCACAATAATCATCTTTTAGCAGTGTTGGGCTATTTAAGAGATGCATGTTGAGGTAAAAACACTTTGGAGGTAAAATGGCAGATATTCTGGATGGAGACTGGGTTCAAAAGCTTCTTTACAGTGAATTATTTTAGTTATTTGTTTTTTTATATTGCACTTGTTATTCTGGCTTCTGAAACAGCCCATATGACTAACAGTATAACCAGCACGTCTCGAAATAACGTAATCTTGCTGCAACACCCCTAATTTAGCGTACTGATGTAGCATTAAAGTCAAATATGTGTCAGGTAGTGACAGCAAATTTAAATACTTTAAGCACTGCAGTTTAGGCAGATAATATCATTAAGCATTTCAGCTGAAAATAGAGAATGTATATTCATGTGATACTTGAATCTTTTTTGTAGAACACCTTCTTATGCACTGCCCGCTTCCAGACATTAGTGTAAACTACATTTATTACCTGAGGAGGGAGGATGTCTTGTTTACATGACACTGCACAAATCAGGCTGTTTACAGAAGCACGGATTGATAAGATTCTAAATCTCCAGAGACGGAGGTGATGTAACTGTGTCAGCCTGTGGTCACACCTTAGACAGTAATGCCAGACTGACAGTTTAGCAGCGAGAAAGACGTTTTATAGAAGGAGCCAGGATGTTCCTCTTTTCTGCAGCTCAACCGCCTCCCTGCCCAGGAATGTCCACATAAAGTCACTGGACAGTAGTTACTGCTTTCCAAACCACTTCCTGACCATCTATTCCCAGAGGACCACTGTTCAGAGCTGCATTTTTTTCCACCAGTGTGAATGCTACTGGGTGCACTGCAGACTTAATTATGACCTGGGATGAATCTGGCTTTTATAAAGCACGCTGGACACTAAAAGCTGTAAGAGGGCGAGTCTTTTAAGAGGCTGACGATTGTTGCATTCCCAGTGCATTACATTTTTATCTGATCTCACACCGTGTTGATACAACCAGAGCTTAGAAGAATGTCTCAGTCTCCAGTGTGGACTTGTCCTTGTTTGGAAGCAGTGAACTTGTGTGATGTAGGATTTAACTGTGGGTGTACTAACTGGATGCATGCGGTGTGAAGAAATGTGACTGCAACTCACGTGTATTGCAGCGTATTTATACTGTGTTGCATGATAGCCTTTAGACAAGGGATAAAATGATTACAATGGAAGTGCAGTTCCTTCAACATAGCTGTTTTAATAATAATTCATAGTCAAGATCCGAAAAAATTCCACCAAACATTACATTACATCGCAGACTTAAAAAAATTACAGCAGTACAGTAGAAAATTATGGATGAATAAGGTCATATTATGGATAAGGAGCACTGACATATGTATTAATGTGCATCTTCAAAAGGTAAAACTAAGCAGAAATTTGTCTCTCTTGTCAATCTTGTTCAATACCAGATGATTATATCAGTTATACCATGTGTCACTATTAGCATGTCTAAACGAAGACATACATTTTATATGTATTTTTTAGCAATATGTTGCTTCCAAAGATGGCGTTGTAACTGTTGTACCGCTTTAAAGTCTTCAGCACCTTGCATCAATGGCAGTAAACTTGCATTAAAAGACTGATAATCCACTTAGTGTGTTTTCTTGCTTACGCTGGCCTACACTGCTGTAAAATTTGAAGTAAGTTAGATTTTTTTCTTAAAAACAGAGGTTCGGAAGGATTACCTCTACAATGTCTGTAAGAAACACTGACCCTCTCTTGACACTGAGTTTTATCCTCATAGTAAATACTGTCCAGACTGTCTTTGTTTCAAAACAGTGGACTGTTACACATTTTCTGTTCTTTGGGCTATGTGCTTAAGCTACTGAGGGGCACTGCATTAATTTATTTTAGCGTGCTTCAGGTTAATATTTTATTTTTTCAATGTAATCACCTGATATTTTGATGTATTGAAGAGCTCCCAATGGAAATTAAGCCTAATTATTCTAGAAGGGCACTCAGAGAGCCCAGTCCTCTGTCAGGCCCAGAACCTTTTTCTTGTCATATTTTTTATGGGTTCTTTCTTTTGGCCAATAGTTTTGTGTAATCTCGCTGACAGACATATAAACAGACAAACAGGCAGATAAATGGCACTAAAACACATAACTCGTCCTCGACTTTTGTCTAGGCATAAGAAATCTAAATAATACTGCATCTAAAAATCTAAAAAAAATATGTTACACCTGTGCATTTATATATGACTTCCCATTATTTTTAGAACACTGACATGCACCTGTCCCTTCACGTGATGTAAAATCTTTCCCTCACATCTCTTTCCCTAGGTGGAGACCTCACTAATGATACAAAAGTAGGCTAAAATACAGTTAAACTAAGCATGTTTTTGGACTGTGGGAGGAAGCCAGAGCACCTGGTGAGATCCTTGACTGAGCCTGACTTTTGTTTTACCAGCATATAAAACTTTTTCCAACTCTGCTGGTTAATTTTTGTTTGTTGTGGGAACTTTAGCCTGGCATTTCTGTCGAATGCCTCTAAGGTTTTTAAGTCTCCTCTTGATCGTTAACAGTGCAACATGTCCATCTAAATCCTAGAGAGCATTCTTGACTTGTTTTGCAGTCATAGAGGGTTTCTTTCTCCACTTATCCTCAAGACTTCAGTTTCTCTGTACTCAACTATTGATTTTCTGCAAACCAACTCTCTTTGACATGTTTGATAGATTTTTCTTCTTTTGAGCCGCCTTCTTCACTTGCACAGTCACCTCTTTACTCCCCGTGTTGACAAACGGCTCCATCTCAACCTAAATGGCAACTTTCAACTCCCAGCCACCCGAGACACATGTGAGCTCCTTTGTGCCTGAACTAATGCTGAAACAAGATGCAGCTGCCTTCAAAACATTCAGTAACCAACTTTAGATCTCTGTTAACTATTTCATAAAATACACATATCTCTTGCATAGTTGTTTTTGAAAATTACAAAATCCTACTGAAATTAAAGCTGAAACTTTGTACACAACAAAATTTACAACTGTCCAAAAATTAGAGCCTGTATTGTAGTATGTAGTGTGTATTTCTTAAAAAACAAACAAACAAACAAAAAAAACTGATAGATAATTGGCTGACCAATACAGAAGGAAGTATGTGACAATAGTATGTGCAAAGTTCCCAATGCCTACAGAAGTTCCCTTAGTGGTAGAGTGTGTTTTTATATGTGTGTATACAGGGGCCTTGAAGTAGTTATGTCATACACTTTTATTTTAGGACATCTCTATTATTTTTCTCCCAGATATATGACCAGAAATATGTGTCCACCAAAGTTGCCTTACCCTTCCAGTTAACAGTGGAGAGGAGAGCTATACATGAATACTTGTTAGTATGCCTGCAGTGTGTAAACAACAAACAAAATGTGCAAATTTTAAGCTTTCAAGAAATCATCTGTGCGTAATCCTGGTTAGCAGCAGCTTCAGTCTGTTTTCAGGTTGTTACGTTGTTTCATTAATATAAAAATTGCAATTGGCTCTTTCTACGATGCAGATTTTTTTGCACTCTTTCTTGAGACAAAGTTGTGTTTTGTATATGAAGGCACAACCATGACATACAATATAACATGTACTCAGTGGCAGTCAGTGTGGCTGGTGACCTTTTTGATGGAAGCTGGAGAGAAACGCTTGAAGGAGCTCCTGTATATGTATTATCCTTCAAAATGTAATACCATTTCACACCTCAAGAGGGAATTGTGAGTCACTGCAGCACCAGTTGGCCATCAGTCCACCATTATTATCTAGAAAAAAAATACCTACATACAGATTTCATGAAACCTGAACACTGTTTGATCAATACACAAGCTAAGTGCAACAGACTGCATTTTATCTGCAGCAAAACAGCCACAGTGAAAACCATGTACCAATGCCATTTGTAATGTAATATTTTTGTCATGATTTGTGTTGTCATTAGCCACATTAAAGATCCATCTTTACTTGTCCCAACAAGGTCAATACGCCTGGTTTGTTTGCTTGCAGCAATTCTTATTTGTCTTTAATTGTTACTCACTGTAGCCTGTTGAGATAAAAGAGATATTATGAGACAAGACAGATTCCTGTGCTAGCTCCAGTATCTCTCTTCAACACAATACATAGATGTCATTGAGATAATGTCAGGATGTTATTTTTTTTTACATTCTGTTGATAATTTATTTCATTTTTGAATGTTTTCCAGGCCTCCGATGGTGAAAATCCTTTTTTTTCTTTTGCAACATATCCATATTTATGTGTGCCAGAAGACATCATGAGCAAAATTGTCAGTAAGCGCCATGGCTGAGCATTTCTACCTTTAAACTGCAGTGTAACAATCACAGAACGCAGGGGCAAGAGGATAGAGACAGAGACTTCATTAATCCAGTCATTCTTAAGCAAGCAGTGGTCCAGAGTGACACCTAAGCCATTTAAAGCCAGAAAGAGATTACATTGATGGGGAAAAAACATTACATTTGTAGCTTTGATCCACATGAAAAAGTTTTTAGGGTTTATCCAATGATTGGAAAGGGACTTTAAACTAAAATACTGACATATAGCTTCTTTACCATGACAGGTCTATGAGAATTACTTCATTATTGTTTCAGTCTGGTCATTGACAGCTCCTCACACATCCTTCTTCCCCTTTTCCACACCCGCTTCAACTCCCTGAAGTAACCCCCCCCCTGCCTCCACACCCCCTGCCTCCATCCTGATGAAGAGTCTGATAGCCAACAGCCTAACCCACACACACACACACACACACACGACTCAAAGTGTGTTTGCTGGTTTTTACGTCTCCACCATCTGTTACAAACAGATACAGTACTGGCACATCTGTGGACACAGACATTCACACACACACCACAGCAAACAGGAAGTGATGTGGCCATGCAGACTGTGATAAAAGCAGTAGGAGTGTTTGCAAGGACAGCAAAGGGAACTTTAGCAACAACTGAAATATCCTCACTACAGTTTGATACAACATTGGTAAGATGAGTTTATTTTATTGCTATCCCAATTTTCATTGCGAGCAGCTAAGCTTCATTACCTGCTTCATGTAGGATGCACAAATCATATTGTTGTGTGGTTTTTAGAGCTGTGCACGCTTTTGGTGTCCTGCATCAGCATACAATGTTTGTGACTGCTTCCTCTTATTCATGTGGGTGGTGGCAAGATTACAATTGAATTTAGTAATAAATAGTTTCTATGTAAATAGGATTAATTAAACAGCAGCAAGGTAACTAAATGAAAACAATAGATGGTGAATGAAACTTAACACAACTTGGAAGTGATGAATTAATGTTCAGTTGTCTTCTGTCAGTTTTAAATTTGCTAAATATGTCGATGGTTTATGTGCTCAACAAATAGTATTATCACAGTCACCATAATATTAGTGAACATTTTAATCTTTACCGTGTTGTAGGTTGGCTTCATGGTTGGTTTTCAGTCTGGAGGTTAGACGTTACTGTTGATCGGATAGCTGTAAGACCAGTGTTGTCCACACAGTGGCAGTGCAGTCATGGCAGAGAGCGTGGAGGGCTTGTGGAAAATGTCCTCTCAGTTTCTCAGCTGGGCCAGAGTGAGTGTGTGATGATGAGGAGTCAGTGTGTGTATTTTTAACAAGACAGCTTTCTCAGCATATTTCTACCAGATTAAGACCTTGGCAGCGAGCAGCTTCAACCCAAAACACGCTTTTAAATTCTACAGTTGTCGTTGTCCAGTATGACTTTGCTTAACTTTAAAAGGCAGCAGCTGCTTTTATTAACTTTTCAATGTCATATTTTTTTATGTATTTAAGTTTTAAAGGAAAATTTTACAAATTGACGGAATAGTACAAAGTGGGAGGTGGGGGGCAGAAAGAGAAGACTGAAACGCTGTGATTTATTGTGCATATTATGGCACACTGAGACATGTCATCCTTCTGCAGCTGTTGCATGATGTGAAGTTGAAGTTCAACATTCACATTCTGCACTTTTGTTTGCGCGTGTGTGCGTGCATGTGTGCGTGTGTGTGTGTGTGTGTGTGCGTGCGTGCGTGCGTGCGTGCGTGCGTGCGTGCGTGCGTGTGTGTGTGTGCGTGTGTGTGTGAGACAGTGAGTGTCAAAGCTATGTGGAATGCTGAACAGGTCAAGGCAAGCTGCTGAGAGTGAATCTGCATGGTGCAAAGTGTTCATTGGGCACATCTGTACATATTAAGGAGATACACAGTTTCTGATTTCACCCATTTAACTTCATCAAATCTTAGCAGCACTGCAATATCAGTAATGGTGGGTTTAGGCACTAACTGAAGGATATACACCGTAAAGAAAGCAAATAGCACTTATGAAAGTAGTGATGGTATTGTTTTTAGAGTTGGCATTGTCTAAGCGGCAGTGATAGTTTAAAACTATTCTTTGTAAATTTTACAAATGCTCAGGCAAGAAAGATCACGTTAACAGAGGGCTGTACTCTGAGAAAAGCTTTACACACAGCTTAGGCTACAGTTTACAGTTCAGTTTCACACTAAATGCCAACCTCTATTTACATCTGTTTCTTCTTTGGCTGCTTATTGATTTTACTTGTTGGTTTTTACATTGTCTGACCAATCCCATCCCTGCTGTGATGATGCCACAGCTCGGTGTTTTTAATTAAGCACGTCAGAGAAGCAGCTTTCACCTACATCCCAAATTGTGCGTCAGTTGTGTTTTGTGTCTGTCAGAGAGGAGCGCTTGTTCCCACGTTCCCACCGTGATGAATTATTCATGAATTGACATTTTACTTCTTCTCAATAATGTGTTGTTTCTGCTGGGAGATATTTTCAGTAAAGGAGCTGAAGTCAAATTGCGTATGATTGAAAGCTGAAAATGGTACTGCTCAGGAAGGCTCTTTCTTCCACTGTTGGTCCTCACCTGGCCTGCAGGCTTGCTAGCTGATCATAGTTGTTTCAATCCAAACATTTGGACAAAAGATTATTGTCTGTGTGTTTCTAAACCTAGTGATAATTAGGCTCTGATCTCAAATGACCTCCTTGGAATTCTACTACACGATAGAACTAACAGCCTGCCATTGTATGTTTGCATATTATATGAGCGTGAAAAAGGACAATAGCCCTTCTTCTTCTCTTCAGTTGTTAGTTTTCTGTCCTGGCTATCTCATGTTTTTGTCTTAAACAGAGGATTGAGCCATAGAGAAGTAGGAGGCAAATAGAGACGGCAGGGGCAAAGGCCAGAAAGGGCAATGAGTCTCTCCTCTTCTGTCTCCTTTCTTCTGATTCATTACCCCTCTACCTGCTGCCGGAGGGGGAGGAGGAGCAAGAAATAGTTGATAGGTGTGCAGGCTGTGAGACCACACCTCTGTACATGTCCTTCCTCAAGGGTGTGAGCCCCGGAGGTGTGTTTAAGAGAGAGAACGAGAGCGGCACGAGACTTAACGTTTTTATTTGGAGCAGACATCAACACACACACTTTCTTTGGAGTATTCCCATTATTGTGGACAAAGTGTTTAGCAGACAAGAAGTAGGAAGGAAAGAAGGGAGAGAGAGAAAGAGAGAGAGAGGCAAAGGGGGAGATGAACTCTTTGAGGCTGAAAGAGTTGTCAAACTCTGACTTGTACAGACGAAGACAGGAGAGACCAGACAGCTATGGCAGCCTGGCGAGGGACAGCTTCAGGTGAGTCTACCTTTGTGAAGCTTTCAGTTTTCTGTCAGCGTAATGATGAGGCTGAATTTGAGAAATGTTGATTCAGCTAACTGCTCATGCTGGTATTTTACTTCCATTGCATTGTATGTAATTTCGATGTTATTTTGAAATGTGATTCCCATTTATACCAGACAGTGTACACTTTATAACAGTATTTGGTCTGTGCAGCACAAGAAAACATCGTACCTGTTTTGGCCTTCTATGGAAATAGCCCACGGAAATATAGCGCCACAATTAAACTTCATGGTGCGATAAGGTACCGCAGAAGAATTAAGATATTAACAATAACCATTATAGGCTCATAAAACTTAATTTTCTTTTTATTGCTTGTAGAGGTGTTTGGTCAGCTCTGATTTGTTGCTCCAGTTCTAAATTCTTTTAGAGTTTATTCTCAGGCTGCAAATATTGACTTTTTAATGTCGTGTCTTTTGGCCTTTTACTTTAGCTTGGTTGTCATTAGTTTCATTATCATTAACTAAAGCTAATTTATGTATTATGTAATAAATAAGTTTAGCTTGGTGTTGCTACAGAAACTTGACCTTTTCAAAGAAGCTTTGAACAAAGGTCCCTACCCTTATGTAGTGTGTTGACAAGGATAGATAAGGTGAGATGTAGCTGAGTATTTGATAAGTAAATACTGCAGCTGATGGTTGAATTCCTATGAGTCGTGTGAATAGCAGCATGAGAGTACAACTTGTGCGGACTTTTGCAGTATTGGTTTCACAATATGATAACATGAATCAGTAGGATATTCATTTTTTGTGAAGGACCTCACTCTTGCCGCACCTCTCTCTCTCTTCCTGTGTGTGTGTGTTTGTGTGTGTGTGTGTGTGTGTGTGTGATGCTGAAGTGGTTAGAGGAATGTAGTAATGTGAGGAATGTGGATAGAAAGAGGGAGCTCTCTCTTTAGAGGTGTCCCACAGTCAAAGTACAAACACTTCATTTCTTGCTCTGTAGCCTCCCCCCCTTCCAAGGCAATGCAACATAGTTCATACATCAGGAAGTCTAACACAATGATGTGCAATTGCTGCATTGGTTGATATCCTAAGCCCCATATTTGCAGTACTAAATGAAAATACAAGAGAAATACAAGAAAATATTTGCTAGGTCACTAATGTTGAGCAAGCAAATATTTCACATTTATATTTACTGTCACAAACTTGCTTTTTGGGAAAAATAGCCTCCCTGAACTAAGTGTAAATGTTAGTATGAATACAGGGGTTAATGACTTTAAATTGTAATTGTCATTATTGTCATTATGAAAATTCTGATTGAGTAGTATTTGAATGAGCACAGAGATACCCCATCCATCCATTAGCTATACATGTTTTACCCTGTACAGGGTCAGGATGGGCCTGAAACCGATCCCACGCTGTGAAAAAATAACATTTTCAACATTTTTTAACTAACTTTATTGATCAATTTACTATTATTTTACAGATTTTTTTCTTTTTTGTTAAATTAGAACAACTGGTAAACATTTACATGTTAACAATAACAAAACTGAACTGCAAAATCAGTATTTTTATGAACGGTCATTCGTTAACAATATTTCACTGTAAAGTTACTCTATTTTTACTGTACTTTGATTAGAAAAAAATATTTATTATACAGTCTCTGCTATTATTTAAAAGAATTATTAGACATATTTAGGAATAAAATTAACTATGCATATGGGAGAGAAACTGTCATAGAGGGAAAATATTTTAGATTAGAGTAGATAGAGTATTAAAGGGATCTAAATTAAGGAAATCATGGCAGTCGTATTGACAAAGACAATATATAGTGATTTAGTCCACTTAAGACAAAAGCTTGCCTGTAGAAAAATAAGAATTCACTTCTGCTGTGTGGGACTTTGTCAGTTTTAAACACAATGATGCCAATCACGAGTACTTTTTGTTTGCAATGTTTTACCATCCATACAGCATCTCCTGATAGCATTGCATAATTTACCTACATGAAAAGTCGGTACAAAACACAGTATTAAAGCTACACCTGGCAACCTTTCATATGCATAAGGAGATTAGATAAGCAATATTTTTTATCTAACATCAGCTTTTCCTGGAAATTCCAAAGAAAGACATGTTCAAGTTCAGTCGCGTTTTACCATGAAAACAGCTGCAGTATAAAAGCACTGATAAAACACACAACAAAAGATGCACAACCTGCTTTTTCTTCAGTAAAAATAAATAAATAAATGGTTTAATCAATCAGTTTAAGCATTATAGGGATATGTTAGGATTTTTAAATAATCCATGTAAGAACAAGATGTTGCCTGTAACATTACAGCAAAGAGGAAATTATGTGACGTGTTAGTATTTTTCTTGGCGTTGTATGTTTTTCCTGTCCTGGGCTGTTAGCCGGGACTTGATAGTGCAGATCAAAATGTCCCTTCAGACCTAAATTTCAAAACAAAGCAAATGTTCGTCACAAATTATGTTTGCACAGTCTCTGAATCAGTGTGTCACACAGTTTTTTGTATTTCTGTGTGTGTTTCTGTGTGTAGGTTAGTGTGCACACATTTAATGCTTTGCTAAGGGGAGAAAAATTGCCCAAGCAGCCCTCATGTCCGTGTTGCTATGGTTGCTGTTGACACAGTGAGTGTGGGTGTGTGACCGAGGTGTGTTTGATTTTTTCTCTGGCCTGAGTCTGCTTATCTTGCACCAGCTGAGAGAAGTCAGGATTGTTGCTTGGGTCTACAGTTGGGTGCCTCTAACCTCTGCAGATAACTTTCTGGTTTCCCAGGCTTAGTCTTTAAATCATAGGGATCCTGAATATTTAACAGCCTAATGCATCCTTAATAGACAGAAAACAAAAATCATTATAAAAAACATATATCACTAGTTGAGGTTTAAGGGATTTCTGGAAAATCTAATCAAATCCAAATTTAACACCGGAAACCAACCAGTTATTTCAAAGTCCTAAAGTGAATGGATGTTTAACAGCAGTACAGGCTTATGGAAAGTTTTTGTGTCAAGAAGATAAGACTTGATAAAGTCTACATGGCTTTAGTTGGAAAAAAAAACTTGCCTGGTTCAGGAAGTCAGCACTATATAGTTTTCATTGGAAAAATCTCTTTTCTAATCAGCTATCATTTGTTTTCATTATTGAAGTTTTTAAATATTAAGGTTGCAAAAGTTCCATGACCTTTTAGTTTAATCTCAACATCTTTTCACTAAAGAGCTTTTTCAGACTTAGAAATGTCAAGAACAAATGTGTCACTGTGTGTTATTCCTCTAAAACTTCCTGGCAGCTGGAGCTAAAACCAGCCCAGTTTATTGCAACAGTATACTGTATTTCCTACCTCTTTGTCTTTGGTATGGGCGACCTGACCTATGACCCCTCCAGTGACTTTTAATGACCCCATAAGGAAGTCCCAGTATCCTATCCTGCTGAGGGAACATGCCAGAGACATTTAGTCCAGTGCTGACAGTTGCTGTAGCCATTTTTAAGCTCCGGTTGACGTTCATATCAACACTCACATTCTCTCTCTATCTGTCTGTCTCTCTCGGACATTAAAAACCTTTACTGGTTTCTAATATCTGCTTATTCCTTTATCTGAATGTTAGAATTTTATTGCTCAACCAACTGGGGAGAAAATTGTGTCACAAGCCTATTTGCAGCCATCGTGTTGGTAGGAGTGCAGTGAGGACTACCTTAAGAATGTTCCAGACAAAATGTAATGCTGGCATCAGACTACATTTTACCCAGTAACTGTCCAGTCTGACATATACGAGGAAAAAATGAGCATCGGGCAGTTTGTTGCTTTATCCTGTGGGGTATCACACAACACTGCACAGTCTAGTCAGTGTCCTAGATGCCTAGTGTGGCTGATTTTCTCATATTTTCTGGTCTTGGGTGGCAGCGTAATGTTCAGATGGTCCATGTTGAAAGGCACAATTTTTTAGCAGTTTGATCCTCTCATATGACTGAACGTGGTCATTACCAGCCATGACCAGCGATCTTTCACCTTGTGAATCTGTCTGTGTGTGTGTGTCTGTGTGTGCCATTATGGCCAGATGTCAGGCCTGTTACAGTGGGGACTACCACAAATCTATTTTTTGTACTTATACAGGTGTTAATACTGTATGTCTGTCCGTATGTGGCGTCACGGTTGTTTCACTACTTTGCACAATACTGTCATGAAACTTTTAGTCGAGATTAAAATGAAGTCCTAGTTTGAAGATGGGTGTGGTCCAACCCATGACTGTGGAGTACTCTCATAATAATACAGTAATGGCTACACAGTCAGTATGGTGTGGAACATCAACATGTTGATGGGTGTTGTGGTTGGTGTGATCCCATCCCAAGATGGTGTCTAGTTTTGAGTAATGACCCAGTCTGTACTAATGTGAAGTCACTTACTTAAGTGGTCTCAAAATACAAACTGAAGCCTAAATATGACAAATGAGACCTCAAGCTTTAGCAAGGGCCCTTTCAATATTGTTAAACTGTATTATTTAAAGTTATATTTCTCCTTCTCTTTAGCGTGGTTTCACCATGGTAAGAAAATTCCCAAGGTGCACATTAACAATGCGCATTGTCATGCCAGTCAGGACACCGGTGAACTGACTTGGTGCATTTTAAGGGTGTAACACTCTGCAGTGGCTGTAATCAGGAGGAGAGTTTCCTGTCGAGTATCCACCCTCTGTCCATTGTACCCCAGTCACTCAGCACTGGTGGCCAGTGGCTGAGAGTCCCCCAGCGGAGCCTGTGACTTTATTGCAGACAATGTTCTGTTTTGAAAAGGCTCTGGAGGCTTTAAATGGTGCCTGCAAATATGTTTGGCTCATTATGTCATTCATTTAGGTATCCAGGCTGTTTAGATAGTGTCTTCAAAGTGAGTACAGTAAGAGTGAGTGTCAGAAGCCTTTCCCGTCTTGCAGTGTTGTTCATGACTACTTTGAAGAGTCTTTGAAGAGCCTGGGAATATGATGCTTTTAAAAAGAATTAGAATTAACAAACAAATCCAAATGTTGCCAAATTGGCAGCAAAAAAAAAGGAATTTTAATAGCAAGTGTTAGTAAAAGACTTTGCATGTTTTATGCAGTTTGATTTGGTATCCTCATTCAGTTTAGGTAGAGTTAGCCTCTACTATGTATACAAACTCTTTCACACACACACACACACACATACGCACTCAGATACAAAACAGCAGCTGCCAGCACCTAGTTTGGAGATGAGGCTCCACTGGGTGTCTATTTGTAGAATGGAGTCATGTAGAAGACTGCTTTACTGAAGTACTGAGACATGTTTCAGCTGAACACACACACACACACACACACACACACACACACACACACACACACACACACACACACACACACACACACACAGGTTTAGAACATTTTGGTATTCATTCTTTAAACGTTCATCACTCATCCTTTAGTTTTTCAGGATTAGCCCAGTGGCTATTTTCCAATGAAGTGTCAAACATGTTTGTTTCACTGAAGTGTATTTCCGGATCTGGCCTGGTGTTGTTTTGATGGTTTGGGAAGTGGTCATTAATTTAAGATGCCAGTTGAGTTCAACCACATAAAGAGTGGGTTTAAAGGAATGCCTAGGCTTAGACCAATGTGGGATTTTTGAAGGATTATTAACATATTTATAATTGTAGCTCTAGATAGCTTCAGGTTATGTTTTAAAATGATATTCAAACTGTTTATAGACTCAACTGAAAACAAGTCATACCATGTTTCCCAATATCTCTGCAGTTTGAATCCTATCAAAGTCATTTATAAGCAGTCCATAAATAATCACATCCGTTAGCCAATGTGTGCACACTGTGGTGATCAAAGCCAAACATGACAGTTGTCACATTTCATCAATATTGTTTTGAATGTCCCGCTTTGTAGATCGTTGCACAACATTGGATCTGCAAACAAAGACTGATCCTTGTGGATGACGGTGAAGCAGAGAGAACATGGCTACAATCTAAACCAGCTTTGCTACAATTCTGCATTTAATTAGTTCAGTTTCAAGATTCAGGTTTTTGCAGTCAGTGTCAGTCGCATGCCTCATGTCAAAGGGATGACACAGAGTAGACAATATCTAGCTTCATCTCTGGCCCCTGTATGTTTGTCCAAACATGCTGCTGCTTGGTTTCTTACTCTAGTGTGTTTATTCAATGATGTCAAACATGAAATGAAATAAACAGTAATTTGTTATGTGTTCTGTTCCTGTTATATTGGAGTTATCTAACTCCTTAAGAGTCTCCGCTTTGCTGTACAACATTCCCTCGTTGCGCAGTACTAAGCTGGAGCCACGTTGTTGTATCGGCCAGAAAGCTGAGAGTTCCAGCTGTTTAACACAGACACAAAGAAAGATTAATAGCATGGGGAGATATTAGCCAAAGGCCGTATATATTAGGGATACAAGAACATTTCAAAACTACAGCAAAGGTCTGTGTGTGTGTTTTTGTGTGTGGATGGGTGTGTGCCATGACACAGTGACCTCTGTCTGGACAGGCGTCAGGGTGGGCTATTTAATTTGAGTAACCTGCCCAAGAATAGACAGCGAATGTGACAGGAGGAGAGGCTGAGTGTGTGTGTGTGTGTGTGTGTGTGTGTGTGTGTGTGTGTGTGTGTGTGTGTATGTGTGTGTGTGTGTGTGTGTGTGTGTGTGAGAGAGAGAGAGAGAGAGAGAGAGAGAGGGAGGAAAAAGAGAAAGAGTTGATGAGGGAATGAGAGAAAGGGGGAGTGTGTCCATGAGAGAGGGTGTGTGTGAGAGAGAGAGAGTGGGAGAGTACTCCCAGGGCAGTCTGATCAGTGCTTCATTCTGCTTCTTCCAATGTGGAATACAGCCCTCACTGCTTTCCTGGAAAGTGAACTATCGCAGAGGACTTTTATTGGAGTATAAAGACTTTTTGTGGCGGTTACATCGGGTGCTTTGTATTAACTTTCGTGGTAAATTTAAACTGCTGAGTATGGAGATGAACGGTCGTGCCCTGCCGCCATCAATACCAGAGGATGGCGAAGCCCCTGACCATGTTCTTCATGGAGAAATAAATGGCTACCACCAGAGGCTTCGGAGTGGTGATGGGGGAGAGGCTGAGGTCCCCGTGTCCAAGTCCCAGAGACGGAAGAGTGACGTCAAAGTCTATAAGGAGTTTTGCGATTTCTATGCTCGCTTGTAAGTAAAGGAATGTTTAAAGGACAGAAACAAAGTCACTGTGTTGTGGACCAAGATGAAGGTTTGCCTTCAAAAATGACAATATGTTATTATTATAACTTTCACATACGAGATGTCTCACCAGGGAAATTCTGTCAGTGTGGTGTGAAAAGATTTTGCTCAGCAGCCTGTAAAACGTGTAGTATAACCCAACTCATCTTTTTGAAAGAAAAAGGATAGAACTAGTATGTCTTTAGATGTTTATATTAAATTATAATATGATGGTTTAAGTGTTGTTTCAAAGCCTACATCACTCCTTGGGACAGAAGCCCTGTTTCACTTTTTATCCTCATACAAAAACTCTTAAAAAGCACAAAACCCAACTTTAGTATCTCTGGGGGAGTATCACAGAGCACAGATCAGCACAGGAGTTATGAGTGAATTCCTTGTATTGCTGTCATGGCTGTCTTTAGATTTTCCATATAATTACATTGCTATCTTATATTAAGAATATAGATTTTGGTATCTGACAAGCCACTTTGACTGAAGACAGTGCTGGAAAAATAGTATTACAGAGGAACTGTCTGTTAAGGAATTTGGTCTGCCCGTTCACTGGCATGGCATTAATGTTTAAACTCTGAGCTTACTGCGATGTTACAGAATGTGAAGAATTCTGATATACGTGAAGCTGGGTGTTCCATCCAGTTTGATCTACTTAAGCTGCCTTAGGTGCCATGTTTGTGCAGGGATAGCTATGAGCACTACAGGAGGGAGCACACAGGAAGGGCTATTTTTGTGCCAAGGGGGGACTTGTTATGCAAAGTAGAGTATGCCAACTGGCATTCCAAGTATGTGTGCTTGAGGGACTGGAAGGCTAAATATACATATTTTATTTCTGACTAATCTGGGTTCATCATAGGCTGTACTAAAGCATGTTCGTGGGGTCACCTACAGGTTTCTGAGGGGACGTTTTGAAGCCTGACATTGGTGAGCAGTCAGCAGACAGAGGGAGACTATTTAGTCTTAGGTGAAAGTGTTTGAGGTCAAGTAGAGCAAACAAGCAACAGCAATAACTGGGTGACTACAGGATGAGATTATAATGTGTGAGTCCTGTCAGTAATGGAAAATATTAAAGCCCCTTTGTGCGGGGATAAAGACTTGGTTTTCAGCCGGTTTTATACACAGATGTATAACCTGGTAATGTTCATCGATGTGATTGAATTTGGTCATTGTGAAAGTTTTAGACTCTAGTAGAGCTTTGAGTCTTGTGACAGCAATCAGCAAATTTAAGTCTCAATTCTCCACTGCATTGTCAGAACAATCCAAATGATTTGAATTTATGAATTGTGAAAGGCAGCATAAAAACATGAAGATGTGTTAGGAAAATTTTTGTCATGGAAGGTTTCTTTTAATGCCTATATACTTACTGACCTTTCTCAGTGTCTAAACACGAAGAACAATGTAACTGTGGTGCAAAAGAGAAGAACTAAAGACAAACGGAGACCAGAGAAGGCAGAGTGGAGGAACAGAAGGTATTCATAACACAAGTGATAGTCTGCTTTCATTCGCTGACAGCCAGACTCCTTTTATAGTCACAGACCAGCACGGTGGGGTTAACAGGATAGTCTCTGGTCTTTTTGGTAATGACATTTTCTTTTTTTTCAACAAGCAGAATTTTTTTTTCAAAAAGTGTGTCAGTAACCTCATAAACCACTATACACTCACAAGTAGAGGTCCCTGAACAGATATATCCATTTTGCTTCATTATTATAGCAGAAACTAGTTATATGATTTGATGAAATTTATGTTTGTACAAAAATATCAAAACCAGCTTTAAACTGAGGATATATTTACTTAAGTAAGGGAGAGTGGCATGTTATTTGAGGAGTCTGCATGGTGCAAGGGAGAAAAGCATTTGGTCACCTCCTCTTAATTATAAGAAACACATTTGATGGATTAAGCCCTTCTTGCACTACACTATTTTGTTCAGCCTCTTCTAGAGAGGGAGTTAACAGTGATAATGACTGGGAGAAATGTATTGAGTATAATCTAGAAAACCTATTTTGTTTTACTTCTCCAACTGTGCAGAGGCTTGTCTTTCACTCATGCTGGGTGCTAGAGGCAGATAGGAGGGTGGAAATGCCTAAGGGATGTATCACTTCCTCCCACAAATCCTTTGGACAGGGCAGGGCTCTCAGTGTGTTTGATAGCAGCCCAGACAGGGTATATAAAACAGTAGGTATTTGACAAGCTTGTGAGGAGAAGAAACATCTTGTTTCAATGTGATCATTTTTAAGGGATATCCAAGTTCGCCTTTGAATTTTTATGTAGCGCTGTTGCTTAAACAATTCCCTTAGAACTGAGAAGTGCATTGTTGATAAGAAGAGGAAAAGAAGTGCGTCTGGAAGTTGTTGAAGTTCTTGATGACTGTTATGTTGATTTAGTGAAGTTTAAATGAGCAGATGGCATCACTCTGTAAAAATCTGGCATGGCCTTGAAAGTGTGTATGTGTGTTGCCTAGATACACCGTGGTATTCTGACCTTTACAACAAAGCAGAGACACCAGGACTGTCCCACCATTCTCTCCTACGTGCTCTTTTCCCCTATTAACAGATGTTTCTGCTATATGATTTACTTCCAGTTAGTGTCAGGTCTTAAGACATAAGCTATTTATTAATTATGATGTTTCCGTTTTAGTGTTGGCCACTTATGCCTAGTTTGGAACATGAATGAAGTCCAAGGTTCAGCCTGACAATGAATCTGATATATGGGGCTGAGAAGATGCAGTATGGCGATATACTGTTTTTTATCAGACAATAGAGAAGTATTTACTGGTACAGATATATCCCTGATGTTCATCCCTAAATAGGAGAAGTCTCACTCTTGTTCCCACTTTTGCTTGTGAGTTTAAGTCTTAAACACATCCATTTGAGAATAAAATTCTGCTGGTGGTTAATACATACTGGACTAATCAGCCAGCTTTGAGCATTGTTTAGGTGATAGCATGACTTACTCTGTCTTGGAATCCCAAACCTTGTCAACAACTATAAAACCTAGGTGTTGTAAACAAAAACTGTCCGGTGTACAGCTCAGCAGATGCGTTGCACATTTTTCACAATAGAATTGTTCAGTTTGGGAGACTATGCAGTTTGTATGTTAGTCATGTTTTTCTGTTTTCTTAATCATAACGTGGGACTTTTTAGAGTATAACCACAAGTAAAAAAATATTTTTTTCAATGTCATTTGTAGCATTATGTGCTCGAAGGCAGTAAAAAAGGGCTTTTTGTGAAGCACTGTGGAACATTTTTGGGTGTGCCACATTTAGTGCTGCTGGTTCTGGCATGGGTATTTTCAGTTAATAAAATGTTAGCCAAGGGCCCAGCCCCACTGATATATTACAGTTATGTTTTGCACTGAGGCAGTAAAGCATTTCTGATTATCTAATAAAAGTGCAGTATTACCTTCACATGCCATACCAGTTTCATGTCTCAGGTTTTTCTCCTTAAACAGTTATCAAACTACCTTTTTTTTTTTTTTTTTTTTTTTGTTATATGATTGACTTATGTCTGTGTGAGTGGATTGATGAAAATAACTTCAGTTTGTCTCCCAAAAGACAACATGTAGGTCTCCCAGTTCACCGATCCCCACAACCTATTAAACAGAGTCAAAATAAACGTGCAATCAAGTGTGTGTGTGTGTGTGTGTGTGTGTGCGCGCATGTGTGTGGGGCCTGATAACCTCTTACATCACGTTTTTCCCACTTACTTTCTCGTTTTACTGAGTACGTCTTCCAGTTGTTATGATGGGGAATATGTGATGAAAGATTTTACTTGGGTGTGTCCTGACATGACCCTGGTTAGTGCCATGGCCACTGTATTATATTGTCTGTTCTTTGTGATTTATTGACATTTAAAAAACAAATTCCTTACACATGTACAACCAGTGCTTAGAAACAGTCAAATTAGATATATTGCATTTCTGATTTAGTTGACAAGCTATCATTTCAGTTACTTAGTAATACATGAGAATACCACAAGTACCTTCACATATCAAAAGACTTCGAAACAATATATGTCAAAAATGTCATTAAACATCTCTCTAATGCCTCAGTTCTGTGAAAATTACATCAGGATATCATCTGGCTGTTTCTTTGCTAGGTATATGGCAGGTTTAATTGAGTTTCAGCCACCAAAACAGTAAATAAATTACACACATACAATGTAATATAGTATGATCAGACTCAACATACTGTGCACTATAATAAATACTATAATGCTATCTCAAAGTGCTACATGTATATCTTAAATGTAGCACTTTGTGATTTTGCCTAAATGAAAGGTGCATTACAAGTAAAATGTATTATTATTATTATTATTATTATTATTATTATTATTATTATTATTATTATTATTATGTATTCAGATTCTGATCGAAACCCACAGCTTTATACATTAGTTATATTTGCTTTATTATTGTGCTGATTATGATTCATTAATAGATTTTTTTTTACTTGTGTACATTTTTTGTGATTTATTTATTTTCATATCTGAATGTTTTTTGATTACTCCAGCAAAATTTGACCCTGATTGTGTTTTTTTCTTTTCAGCAACATGGCCAATGCACTGGCCAATGCCATGTGTGAGCGCTGCAAGAGTGGCTTTGCCCCAGCAGAGAAGATAGTGAACAGTAACGGAGAACTTTACCATGAGCAGTGCTTTGTGTGTGCCCAGTGTTTCCAGCAGTTCCCGGAGGGACTCTTCTATGAGGTAACACGCTGTCCTTTAGTAATCCAATAAAAGATGGAGTAACTGGCAGGTGTAAGTACGCCTAGAGGGCGATGGATTATAATGAACACCTGTATTGCAAATGATTTGGACTTTATATACTATACCAGTCAAAAGTCTGGCCACACCTTCTCATTCACTGTTTTTTATTTATTATTTTTATCATCTATTTAAAATCAATCAATAAATACTTGTTTGAAGCTATTTAAAATTCTCATAATTGCATCAGAATATTAAGCTGTAAATATTTTTATGTGTTTGAAATTATGTATGTTCCTGCTCATCCCCTAAACAAAGATTTCAAATACATGGGGCAGTTACGATAAATGAAGAATGGTGAGCTCAGCCTTAATGCAGTATTGAATTATTAGAAGCCCTCTTCCAGTAAACTGTGGCCCCACAGAAAGTGATGGTCTTTGTGTTTGTCAGTTTATCTCATAAACTGTGTCTCCATAGCTTTAATCAATATAAACATCAAAGGCAAGGACACTGCATCAACCTTTATTCTCTACTGTGTTTGTTGCTTTAAATAGTAAACTAAACAGTACCCACGACAGTGCTGGAGCAGAAGTAGCCTGTTAATACATGAGGGAAAGCTTCCAGTACAGTGGGAGTCTATAGATTTAAAGTGGATAGAAAGCTCTACAGCTGCATTTGCAATGATTTTAAGATCCAACCTCTAAATACTCTGACAACATTAAAGTGAGGAGAGAATTTTTTTATCCTTAATGAAAAAAGTCAGTGTTTTTGAAGGTATTTAGTTTTAATAGCTAAATGCCTTAATTGCCATCTTGTCTGTTTGTAAGCCTAATTTATTTATTATTTATTAGATGGTAAGACTTTCAAAAGTAATGCAACTTGAAATGGCTTAAAAATGAACAGTGGTTGTTCTAAAGGGAATAACTTATATGGTTATGTAAAGACTTTATATCAAATTAAAAATGAAAACCGAGACCTGTTGATAGTCATATGTGCCGAAATAGGAAAGAGAAATTCTACAGTATCAGTTTTTGATGTACTCAACACGTATGCAAAGAACAGCCACAACATAAAAACCACTAGCAGGTGATATGAAGGACATGCATCATCATCCTAAGGTGGTTAATTGTTGTGGCTGAATGGTGTATTATGTTAAGAAATGCTCTGGTATAGCAATCATGAAGCCAGAATGCACTGTTAGCAGGGGTATAGCAGTGTGTATACTGTACAACAGGCGAGCATCATACGGGGACTTGTGAGTTAGGACGTGATTTAGATATTTAGTGTCTTACCTGTATGTATGTCAGTGGTATGTCAGTTCTCAAAGAACAAGCCAATAAAGTCACTACTTCAGTGTCAAAATATACATTTAGGTTCTAATACAACCTGGAGGGATCATTAAACAGTCCTTTGCTTTTCCCCTTTATTTCCTCCCTATCTCCTTTACTTTAAGAACATCCTTGTTGTCACCAGACTGTCTGATTCTCTGTCACATCTGTTCCTTGTTTTTCAGTCCTAAGTTGATGTGACAGATCAAACCGGTTTATCCCCAAGTGTCCCTCCTGGCGTTCACAGAGTAACAAAATAGGCAGCAATCTTTGTGTCAGATGGTAGTGCTACAATGAAATTATTTTGTTTCATCACAGAGCTCCATAGAGTGAGTTACATTTTAACTAGGTAGCAAAAACATTGGTGGTATCATTTCTGATCAACACAGCTTGCAGTGTTCTTCCTTTATTGATAATTAGGAAGAGAGTTTGTCAATTTTGGTGTTGGGAGAGACATGCTCTTCATCAATGTTATAACTGTCACAGTCTGTTAATGTGCAGCTGTGTGCTTCAATTAATTTTATGATAATTCCTTGATTTCTTCCGACAGTTTGAAGGCAGGAAGTACTGTGAACATGACTTCCAGATGTTGTTTGCTCCTTGCTGCCATCAGTGTGGTAAGTACAGTAAAAGAGAATAAATTACACACGATTTTCTTTACCTGCTCTCACCACTTAAGGGTCAGATGGGCACAAAGCCTGGAGTGTGTGCCCTTCTAAAAATATTTCTTATCGAACCGTTTTCTCATTAAAAGATTTCTGCTTTTCTCTCAGGGGAGTTCATTATTGGCCGTGTGATCAAGGCAATGAACAACAGTTGGCATCCGGACTGCTTCTGCTGTGATATCTGCCAGGCTGTGCTCGCAGATGTTGGATTTGTTAAAAATGCTGGAAGGTCAGTTACTCCACAGCACATCACTGTGATTTTATTGGTGATACTCAGGTAAAAATATCATCTAATAGCTACTAAAAAGTAGGAAAATGTTTTCTGTTATGCTGCTTAAGCTGTTTTACTGACGTTTCTCCAATTTCTAAAAACCCCTGTCAAACATTCTCACAACATTCTCCTCCTCATCCCTGTTTTAAATGATCCAGCCTCAAAAACTACAAAGGTCAGCCTGCTGTTCTGTACTACAGTGTATCAGCGTAGAGTACTGACAACATTTCTTGATGTGACCATTAAAGAAGAAATCTAATTGAATCAAATCTTCAACCAGGACTTGCTGTGAATGTGGTTTTGGACGATGATAATAAAGGTTCTGTTTCAAGGACTCAACGACTACTTCTGCATCACTTGTGTCACAGACGACAAATAGCATCAAGTAACATATTATTGGAAGATCATGCCAGAGGAGATTTAATCACCAATCAGCTGCATTGTTTAGGTCTCTTCATGCTGCTAAAACAACTTTGAACTGTTGGGGCATGGACATGGGACCCTTGGGAGTTTCTGGTATGAGGATCCAGTGGTTTGAGGGGCGGTGCCTCCTTGTATTGTACACATGCCAATGCATATTACAGATGCCTGATCAGACTGGGATCTGTGGAGTTTAGAGGCTGGCTTTTTGTCATGTCCCTCGAACCATTCCTGATCAGTCTGGTGGGGCCACTATCATCTGCGTGATGTAAATTTCATCACGTCCCCAAGTCTGTGAGGGTCCGTACAGACCCCTCTGCAGATATGTATGTGCAGTCCAAAATTTGGGTCCGTGTCTACAGAATACATAAATATCGACCGACTGTGCATGTATGGAATGGAATCCTCCCAGTGGTTTTGCAGCAGACTAGGCAGTAGTTTAAGAAATTATCAATGCTAATCACTTCACCTGCCTGTGGTTTAAATGTTGCGTCTGATCGTTGTTAATCAAGCATTTCTGTCTTTCATCAGGCACCTGTGCCGTCCGTGTCACAACAGAGAGAAAGCTCGAGGCCTCGGCAAGTACATCTGTCAGAAGTGTCACGCCATCATTGAGGAGCAACCTCTGCTGTTCAAGAATGATCCCTACCACCCTGATCACTTCAACTGCAACAACTGCGGGTAAACACTGGCACTCACAAACCTGGCCAGCTGCGTCACAAATGGTTGACAGCTTGAAGCAAGTGAGATGACCAAGTGCTGCAGCTGATAGTGGATGCAAGCTTGCGTTAGGTTGTGAATAGTCATGAAAACACCACATTTTCAGACTTCCAGATGGGTGTCTTAAAATTCCTTGCTAGACACACACTTCATTTGTTTTGTAGTCACGCTTCTGCCAAGTTTATCCAGACTCGTAAACACGGATGCAGCAGCTTTACTCTGCTGAGACAAAGATCACCCATGATTAAAGGGTTTATCTCTCTTTATCTCTCACTCACTGAATAAATGTACGTACTAATAACTGTCATCTCTAACAAATATGTGTTTAGAGATTCACAGTCTATGCAGGAATAGATGTTTAGAACCACCACTCAAAACAGAAACATTTTCAATCTGCTGCAAGATGATGGACCAAAGACGTCATAGTGCTCTCTGGTGGACAAACTATGTAATTTGTGTTAAAGGTCCTCATACAAAATATCTGTATGTGTAAATTCAGTTTCAAAACCAATGATTATTTCTCTGCCGGTTTTTAAAATATTGTGTTCTTTGCATCAGTGCCCAGCTATAATTCAGCTTTCATTTACTTTAATTACATCTTCTGTATTTGTATTAGTATTGCCTGAAATGAAGTAGAACTGATGTGGAATTATTTACCTCTATGTCTGCAGTAAGGAGCTGACAGCTGATGCCAGGGAGCTGAAGGGGGAGCTCTACTGTCTACCCTGCCATGACAAGATGGGAGTCCCAATATGCGGGGCCTGTAGGAGACCCATCGAGGGCCGTGTGGTCAATGCCATGGGCAAGCAGTGGCATGTGGAGGTGCGATGTTGAACTGTAGAAAAACAGCTTCAGTTACACTCACATTTGATGGATTTCCTGCAGAGATGCAAATTACTTGCTATTTACATAACTGAGATGCTGAAATACTTTTGGCTATGGCCATAGTTTTATATGCTTTATTTTCAATACATTTCACCCATCAAATGATCTTTAAAATGTGTCATGTATGACTCATATCTTTACCGTCTTTATCTCCACAGTTTATCTCTCACCTGTGTACATCATTCCTCTACTATCTGTCCTTCTCCTCTTTTTTTCTCTGATGTCAGCTTTCCTTCTACCTTTTCACATTTTATGTCTATTTTCCCATTTGCTTTCCTCCACGTGTAGCATCATGTTTGTACTGTATGTGAGCGCCCATTTCAGGGCCACCCATTTTATGAGCGAGGTGGTCATGCCTACTGTGAGAGACACTTTGATATGGTGAGGGGATTAAGGATCGGCTTGATGTTGATTGCTGCCCTGTATCCCTGCCTGGCTACAATTTCCCGGCCTCCATACAAGGGTTACTCTACAGTATGAGTTACCAGATGCTCTTGTCATTAAAAAGCAACAACTGCAGGCAAGATTGACTGAAACTCATGTCTTGAGAAAAGGAAATAGTATTTTCAGGTCCTCAATTTAGGTGCTTTTCCTAACTTATTGTTCAGAATTCACAATGTTTAAACATATTATCTTTTGAGATGAAAATAAGTCCTAGTTTAATATTGGTTTTAAAACTCAGTTTTATTCTTCAGCGATACATAGAATTCTGTCAGAGGGTGTTATATGCTACAAAACTAAGATTCTAGAGGAATCTGTTCTTTATTTTGGTTTAAAAATGGTCATATATGTTGAATATTAGAAGGAAAACAATGGCTTGCGATACACTCCATCAAAATCTGCTTTTAAAAATCTACATATGTCTCTGTATGATGTCCTCATACATTGTTGCTCAACAAAGATGATACGTCTGATAGTTGAACTACACTTTTTACTCATTATCATTGTAAGAAGTACTGTATTTTTCCCATACACTACCAGTTCTCCCTTTCTTGTCTTTTTGGAGGACTGATGCACCCTCTAGTGGTCACTATTCTGTCCACCTTCTCAACTCTGTATGGACGCAGTAACAGGACATCTGTAATGAACTGATACGGTTGTGGTCTGAGTTGATAATGTCTAAGCCAGATTGCACTGCTGTCATTAGCATGACCAGAGTGTGATAATGTACTGACTGATGGCTGTGCTAACCATGTGTGCTTGGCTTTGGGTTTGCTTGCAGCATTTTGTGTGTGCTAAGTGTGAGAAACCGTTCCTTGGACACCGTCACTACGAACGCAAGGGCCTGGCTTACTGTGAAACACACTACAACCAGGTAACATTCGCTAGTATTGGGGGTGTTTATGCTGAACACACATAGAAACTGAAACGTGCAGCTGTGTTTTGCTCTGTAATGACGTTTTTTCCCCTGTGGCTTATTTAATCATGTATATGTCTACCAAACAGATTATCTGCATCACGGTATAGATTAGAAATGAACTGGAACTCTGTATTTATCCTGAAACAGGAAGTGATGATGAAGGTATTGATAGGGAAGGGGGAAGGTAGACATGTGAGGAAGCCTGTGGAAATTAGAGAGTTGCAGTCTAAATTTTTCAGCCTTTAGGATTGCACACGAACGCAACATTTTTGACAGTGAAACAACAAATGAGTCACATACACCATTTGTACTGGTATATGCATGATAATGAAATATTCCACTTGTCCCAATTTGTATATATACAAAATGATATAAGTAAACACTAGATATGGATTTATTAATACAAGATAGTTCATATTTGTATCAACAAAATATCATGTAATGCCAACAATAGGTGACTCAGATAAACCATGATTTTGTCAATGCAGTGACTCCACCTAGTGTTAGAAAGCTGTTTGATATTATATGGGATTTTTTTTCTTTCTTTCAAAACAATATGGTTTTATGCTTTGAGGACAATTTAAAAATGCCTTCCAGCCTTGTAGGCTGTGTTTGTGTCCTGGCTTTGAACACAGCATGTTTTATGAGCAACAATAAAGGGTGCTAAGATGTGCTAACTTTCTATTTGTCTGCCCTCTTTACACTCAGCTCTTTGGGGATGTTTGCTACCACTGCAATCGTGTTATTGAAGGAGATGGTAAGAAACTCATTTTGGATAAAAATATAATAAACTTAGGATGAAGAGGTTATCGTGCACTTTTGTTGACATCAGCATTCATTAGAGCAACCTCTCTTCTATATTATATTGACTACACTGTGCAGATTTCCTGATATGGCACCTCTTGAAGATTGTATTGTGAATTTCAGACTAAACAGCATTCATTTAATTTAACTCATGTGATGAAAATCTGGGACAGCGTCTCATGTGACTGTCTGTTTTTTTCAGTGGTGTCTGCCCTCAACAAGGCGTGGTGTGTTAACTGTTTTGCCTGCTCAACCTGCAACACCAAGCTCACTCTCAAGTAAGTTGTAGCGTGAATTTTAGACACACTGTACCCTTAATACTGACAATTCATTTTAACCTGGATTATGCACTCAGTTGGCATTAATTACAATTTCTAAAGACAGTACAATTGACATGTGATTTGTCTCAAGTTTCTCTGCTTGTTCTGCCATGTTTCTCTTTCACAACCACTCTGCTGCTATCTGTTGCTGTTAACATTCTGTTCTTCAGTCCTCTTCTTTCCAGATTTTCTCACTTTTTCTCCTATTATCTTGTGTCTCTGTGGGTGTGTATCTCCACCTCTCCTCCCTTTTATTACCTTTTATATTATCCCTCCCCTTTGTCATCTGGTGTGCTTGTCCTGTTTGCCTTTTCCTTTCCCTGCCGTCCCGTCAACTCTCACATCTCTTTCTCTTCCCCCTCTTTCACACCTCTCGTCATCTGTCCTTCGTCCCTGCTGTATCAGGGAAAAGTTTGTGGAGGTGGATCTGAAACCGGTGTGTAAACACTGCTATGAACGCCTCCCAGATGACATGAAACGCCGGCTGGCCAAGCGCGAACGAGACTCGAAAGAGAAGAAGAAGAAATTACTGATACCCATGTGTCTGTGATCCCCTCTTTCTCCTTTCTTCTCACTTCAACCGTACTTCTCTTTGGTCAGTTTCCTTCTTCCTCACTGTCTGATTCTGTTTTTTGCTATTTTATGTCAGGCCTCTTTTTATCCTCACTTCACTGTTATACTGAGTTCATTTGGCTGTCAAGCCAAAGGATAAAAGCAGAAATTTACTATGTAAATGGACACTGACTGACTGAACACATTTTAGTAACCTAACGGTAGAAATGTTTCAGTGCATGATCCCTTCTCAGCAGGAAACACTGGTCAGGATTTATGCCGGTACCCTGGTAACCTCTGCTATGCAAACAGGAAAATCACATCAGTCACATGATGAAGGGAATTCTTTGTTTCCTGGCTCTCCCAGTCTGTCTGGTGTAAGAAGTAAAGCCATAATCACTTCCGGCAGCAAATGCTGAGGTTCCACTGAGTTAAACACGTGCCCTGGTCCTGGCAGTGATTATCTGCTTTGGGAGGGAATGTTGTTCAAGAACAGCTGAGGAGAAACGGTTTAGAGAGCTGGCCAGTGTTGTTAGAATTAAATACATTTAATACAGAGAACAACCAGAAGCCACTCTAGGAGCACACACTACCTCTGCCAAGACATTATAGATATCAGTGTTTATTTTCAATTATTTTAAAGAAGCAACGCTAAATCTTTTTGTAGATAAATGTCAGTACTCACAGTGATATACGTCTTGGGCTGTATGGCCAAGATTGTTGTCATTGAAGGAAATGTAGTAGTTCATCAAAAGTACATCAAAAGTGGTCAGAAATCTGCAGAAATATTGTAAAGGATGTGCACCTTCATGCATGTTTAGTTATACAGCTTAATTTTTAACAAACGACAACTAATAAAACAGAAAGAAAGAACTAAAAACTGAAGTATAGGACACTTGTGTTGCAAACAGAAGGCATGTCTTCCTTTTTCTATACCGCATTGATATTAACATGTCACTACGTGTCGTATCATAACAGATATGTCCGCACAAGGAGTGACAACATGTAATCTCCAACCTGTAACTGTGCATCTTTCTTCCACAGGAACAAGTTTGTGGAGTTTGACATGAAGCCAGTTTGTAAGAAGTGTTATGAGAAGTTCCCTCTGGAGCTGAAGAAGAGACTGAAGAAGCTGTCGGAGACTGTTGCTCGGAAGTAAACAGACAGTTGAGCAGCTGGTGGCATTGAAAGACGGACGAGACCGTGAGGTGGCCCTGCACATGCCCAGAACTGAGAGTCATTTTAGATAGAATTTGTGTGTTTTATATTACTAGTATGTTACATTTAGGTCGAATATTTCAGCAGAACACATTTGTGCTTTTAGTTACAGCAGTCAAGCTTTGAGCTTTGATTTCAAGAGCCCAACACTGGCAGATGGCTCGAGATTGTTGATCAGTCAGTCAGTCAGTAGGTTTAGCTTTAACCTCTTCAGTGCCTTTTGGCTCAAACACTGCACTGTATATTTTTTCACTCGCTTGCCTACTTCACTACTTTATATATAAAACAAAACACATGACGATGGTCCTGTATTTATTATATGAGCATTGAGAGAAAACATAGAAATGTGGGAAGGGCATAAAGACTTGCACTGACAGGTTGTTCAGCTGTCTGCCAGCTTGTCTTGTGATGCCAAAAAAATCTGGTTCTTTGTTTGACTGATGTTACCGCTGCATTTCTATAATAAATAAGTAAACCAAAGACAGCTGAAAAAAATACTGTTGTACTGAATGTGTATATAATCTTTAATGTTTGTCCTTTTCTTCCCACAAGTATAACTATATGTATTCTTCTTGTGTATTTTCTTTAATATCATGCAAAATAAGTTAGCTGAGGTCACATTTCTTCTTGAATCTACAGTTTAATGCTATCATATTACATGCTACAATAAAGGACACAACTATCACCTGTAGTGTTTTAAATTACCTTGTTACAGTATGTGCTGTGCAAAACATTTTTTAGATTCACACGCACAGTATAAAATACTCCAATCCAGCCCTGAAATAAATCCAAAATTTATACTGTAGAGTTTTTATTTTTCTCCTCCTATTTGGAGTAAATACATGTGAGTGCGAGAATAACAGAAACCTTTCAAGATGTGTACTGCAGTACAATTCAACATTATAACTGCAGTTTAAATTCTGCTGTGCCAAAACATCGCCCCTGACATGCTGTCAACAAGTACTGAACATAATAAGCTTCTGAGTGACATGATTTATTGCACGGCAACTGGTAGCTGTGTGTGTGTCTTACAACACGGTGGCTTGTGGCATGTGCGGAGACCGGATGTGGGAGTAATGCTAGATGTTAGAACATTTGCCTCTGTTGTTTGTAATCCAGAGAAAGTGATCCTCTTAGGGAGGTGTACCGACTTCCTCAGGGCTCAGACCCACTTAGGAAAGAAAGCCAACTGCTCCCATTCTCAAAATGCTTCACTTGAGCAGTATTTTATCATAGAAAACATATCTTTTATTATGTAGAAGCTCGACAGAAAAACACATTCCACAAATGTTTCAATTGCAAAGCCAATGTTGTTGTTGTGCATTTCATTTTACTATCAATGCCACATCGCTGCTCATGTCATGTAGAAGTAAAATTAGCCACAGAATTACAAATAGTTCAGTACACGGTTTCATTTGATGTCGTACTACCTGGGTGACTGATGTGACTGCACTGATACTGAGTTTTATCTTTGCAGTGTTTGTGAAGAGATTCAATCATGTTAACACACTGCATATTCTGGACTTGAACTGAAATGTATTTGTCATTATATCTAAGATAAATCTGTCAACCCATCTGAATAAACACCTGTGTCAATACCAGTATGTAGTGCTGTGTTCACTTTAATATAACATCGAATCTGTAGCAGTTTTAGGGTTTATAGGGGTCTTATTGGGACACACGCACACCACGCTCACACACACACACACACACATATATGTATATATATAATTTCTGCAATTCTTGTTTAATTGTTCTATATGCAAGTAACATATACTAACATGAAGAGCAATATATAGTTTCCCTTTGACCCATTCAGACACTACAATAGTCTAAATTTTGACTAATTTTTATCCTTAGATCAATTCAGGCTTTTAATTTTCAACTTATTTTACCTCCAGTTGCTCTTATTTGCGTTGAACCTAAATTAATTAACATTATTTATAATTAAATCAAGTTTGCCTATTATTATTTTTATCATTATTGTTGTCTAAGTTGAGCACCTGCCTCTTTTAATGTATTGCTTTGGCTACATTTTAAATGAGGCCTTCATTCCTCAATGTATTTTGAGTTAAAATTCACACTGAATGAATAACACAAAAAAAAAACAGTTTTCGGAAAAATAACATGGCTTGAACATGTTGAGGTACACAGATAAAGCAGAGTCCTTGATACACAGGAAATTACATAAAAATGGCAATGTACATGGTTTATTTATTTAATATCCTAATTTTCGACATTTAGTACCTTGTTCCTTTATAATTATTGTGTTTAATTAGTGTTCCATAGAATAGTTTGCATTATTGGAGTGGTTACATTATTTCACCTAGCACAGTCTGTGGTCCCACCCTACTTCAAAATAAAGTGCGTCAAACTAAATCCTCGCTTCTCATTGGCTACTGAGTCCGGATTCAAGTGAACGCACAGGCCACGTGACCCCCTGCCATTTGACGGTAATGAGACTGCGCACATCATCATGGGGAGTTAACGTTAAGGAGTGACAGACGAGCCGATACTAATGTCAGTGCTGTTTTATATTTTGTGAATTCGTGCTATTGTACGCACCACAGTGAGCCGTGTCAGAGGTCCGTGTAGTTGGAAGCCATGCGGCGGAGTAAGGCTGAAGTGGACCGATACGTCTCCTCGGTACAGAGTTCATCTCCCTCACTCAAAGAGGTAAGTTGAGCCCGCGGCTAATGTTAGCGTGCTGCTGCTATCATGTCACACCAACATGTGTCCGCCGGCCGGTGTGAGGACGCAGCCCGGACACATGCTCAACGAACACCAGTTGTAGTTTTAATTAAGAGCGCGTTGAGTCAGTTGGGTTAAATTTCGTCTTCTGTGTAACCTCTGTCAACCGTCCCCGGCTAGCAGCGCGGACGTTAGCTAACCGGCATGATGACGCCTCGTCGTGTCCTCCCCTTTATGCTGGGAAAATGCGCGGCATGGGTTTGTTAGAGCAGCGCCAGCTAGTTAGCCGTGCTTGTTAGCTGGCTAGCCTCGTTAGACAACTTGTACTGCTACTTCTAGTTTCGCTTCTCTGACAAAAACAAGACTTTAGTCCCTCCTTCAACCGAAGTACGCACCGAAACCTTGTATTAGCAGCTGGGCACTAAACGTTACTGAGAAAGTTGCTGGCTTTTTAGTTTATTTTTAATTCCTGACTAGATTGTCTACAAACATCTTACTGAAATGGTACAGCGTCAATTTGACGTTAGTTTTCTTTTTGCTGTATTGACGAGATAGACAACAATGATCTAATTAGAATGTTCTTTGAGATCATTAGAATGAGGATATTAAATCACATCACTACTTTCACGACTACAAATTACCTACTGGTATTTGTTGTGTGTGTGTGTGTTTGTCTGTGGTAGTCATGTGACCGTCATGTTTAATGGAAATATGCAAATAATGTGACTGGCTGCCATCATACTATTAGCAGTGATCACCTGCATTTTCAGCAATCCGATCACTCCAAGTCCAACAATTGAAAATTAAATGTTAAGCTAATATAATGTATTCCAGTTCCTGGCACCACAGAAGTCTGTATCACTAGTTCTAGTCTGGTGAGTAAGAAAGGCCACCAGTAAATCTGAGGAGGAGATAATCCTGTGAATATGTTGGCTGAGATGTTAATTTTCACCTTATGAGGCCTGGTAGTCACTGGTAACTGGGACACCACCCAGTAAGTCAGCAAATGCATAACATTTACCATTGTATCTTCCGACTAACTTCACAAGAAAGATAAATAGAATTGTAAATTCTTGAGCAATTGTTGACCCACTGATGTATTTTCTTTCCACAGAAGCCAGTCAAAGGATTTTTATTTGCTAAATTGTACTTTGAAGCAAAGGAATATGAACTTGCAAAAAAGTAAGCACATGAGATTCCCTTTATTGCTTTTCTCCAATCTTTTATTGATTGTATTGCAATCTTACATAATTCTGCATGTAATCTTTCCTGCTCTTCTTAGGCATGTTTCAGAGTATCTCAAAGTCCAAGAGAGGGATCCCAAAGCACACAAGTTCCTTGGACAACTCTACGAGAGAGAGGGAGACATCAACAAGGCAGTAGGATGTTACAAGGTAGAAACAACATGTCATCCTAAAAGGGAGTGTGTTTTTAGAAATCCAGTAGTTCATCCAGTGTTTAATTAAAGGAACATTTGTTTTTTAAAAAAAATGGATAATCAATCTGCCACAAACCCTGAGCCAGGACTGGGCTTATAATTTCTACGATGTTGTTTCACTACCTTCATTACGATGTGATGGTGTGGAGTAGGGCAAACACATTGTGCAACAACTCATTTAGGTTTTTTGCTTATTGAAATGGAGGCTCCACATGCGCATGGTTGTCCCCTGGGGTCAAATAAAGTTTTCTGAATCTGAAGTAGGAGAGGGACACCGAAACGGAAGATATGCTTGCAAAAAACAAGCGCAAGTGTTAGGGCTGCTCAAACAATCAAATATTAATCACAATTTTGGCCTCACCACAATCAAATGAGCATGACCTACAGCAATATTGACATTTAAGATGTATGCTCTGCTCACAGACAATTCTGCACATAATGAACAGCGGATGTAGATCAAATCACTTAGTTTGAACTTGGGTAAATCTGACATTGAGAGCTATATTTCAGTCTTTTATTTAGTATATTTTGATCACATCATCTGTCTTGAGTTGCTGTAGTGACTGAGTGGAGAAATGAGAAGCTTCTGATTTCACGACAGCGATGACCCAGCTAAACTCAAGTGTAGCCACAAGTGAGGCGTTCAGGGATCATCGGTAAATTCTAGTATCTGACAGTAAACAGATGTTCAACAAGTTAGGTGTTTTTGATACAGTATTATTTATGTTTTACCTGTAGGAGATGCAGCGAATCCTGGTAAAGAAAAATCTTATGTTAAGTCTTAATTTTATTCTCATAGCAAAACATGGAAATGAAGGTATTGCCTTGTTTGTTTAAATGTTAAAGTGGAGTAAAAATATTTTGTCCTTAAAATCAGTGCATATTTGTGATAAATATTTTTGATGTCAGCATTCATCAAAATAATCATTAATATCATTTTGGCTAGTATGGTGCAGCTTTAGTCGGTGTATAGAGATATTTAGCTCTCCTCTGTCTGCAGTGTCTTTTTACAATTGCTGCACACTACATGAACCCCACTCAACCGATTTGTTTGACAAATTAAACCAGGACCATAAATATCTGACGAGTGAAAAGCCAGGTGCGAATGCAAATCAAAGTTAAAGCCTATTTTGGATGGTTGGATATAAAGAAGGTTCCAAACGGTTTGCACTAGAAGAATTAGTGATTGTGTGTACACTGGTGAATGAAAAATGTTTAAGTTAAAAGTGCCATTTGACTGGTTCAGTGTACCAACTGGTTTGTAAAGTTACCAAACAGGTATCTAGTACTGGCATTAATACCTGTGCAGGAGAGGAAGTTACACTGGTAATCTGAATGTAGTAGAATGTTCTAAGTAGCAAATCTAATTAAGAAACTATGCACACATTTTGTCTCATTTTTGTACTGAATGAGTGTTTTCCATAGAACATATTAAGGTTTTAGATGTTTTTCCTGCCTGCTTTCAATTCAGAAATAAAAGTTGCAGACACTGGAAGTTTTAGTTTGTTATGTAATTGGTAATCCATTAAAGTGAGCTCTTAATGCCCTTTCTTTGTTTTGTTTTTTAAAATGATAGTCCTCGCAGCACTGTTAACCTTCAGTGGCACAATTTCCAGTCCAGAAAATAAGGTTTTGTGTGTTTTTTGGTTGCCTCTTGAATGTAGTAGCAGCAACTCGGATGTCTCAGGATGACAGGGAGTTTTTGACAGCCGCTATCGTTTCATTTATGTGATTATAACATGGTAATGCAGGTGTGAATGAGACTCATGTATGCATGTTTCAAAACATTTTCAGGTGCTTCCTAGTTAATGGGATAAAACAAAGTATCATTAATGATCTTAGCTGTTGTTGAGAGTTTGCATTTCCATTACTGATTGTTCGAGTCCATGTACAGTCCAACTAGACATTATTAAATACTGTCTACTATATGTCCCCCATACATTTCCAATGTTTTTACTGCAACTCTTTACACTTCAAAAGGACACTCTCCCCATCATAAATGCCCCCTTAATTACTTGTCTTCCCAATGAACAGTACACTCACTAAAGTGCAGTTTGATATTGTTTGCTCTTGGATAAAAACAGCTCCAGCCTCTGCTTTCATTTAAAAAAAATAATTATCTCAGCGTGAGAACGAAGAGGAGGTGTCAAGTTTTTATTCTTTCTGTTGGCACAAAGTAGGGAAACAAGTAATTGGTAGAGCATATGATGCACGTGTTTGTTTTTCTTCAGTACAATCAAAGAAAAAAATGAGATGCTGCTAAAATGGCACTGACCTTAGAGTCTGGATTCATCGTGTTTATTCAATAACCTCATGAGAGATTATCGAGGTAGAAATTAATTAATAAGTAATTGTACTAGTGTTCACACCTCTTTCATGTTGGCAATGCTGTTTTTAGAAGAGTCTTGCCCTTTGAATAAATCGCCCATCTGCAGGTTTTCTATAAACTGATTATTCTTCATCCTAATTTGTTCACCTCTGTAATTATCAGCGGTCAGTGGACTTGAACCCAGCCCAGAGGGACCTGGTGCTGAAGGTGGCTGAGCTGCTTGTCGGTAAGGAGGAATGTGACAGCAGAGCAGAGTTTTGGGTGGAGAAAGCTGCAAAGCTGTTACCAGGGAACCCAGCAGTCTTCAACCTAAAGGTGAGGCTCCTTTTCTTCTGATGCTCCAGTAAGACTGTCTTCATGCACTGCTTCTCTTTCTTCTTTTATGTTGCCAACAACTGCCTAGTTCACAGCCTATGTCAATCACTTTGACTTTGTAGTCTTTCCATACTCAGTTTTCCTCATCAGTTATGTGTACAATGCTATAAGGAGGTGACTATTTTTTAAAAGCTGTGAGCTTCCCTCAGTGACTTGTTTCCGTTTATCTGTTCTGCTCCATCCAGGAGCGTCTGTTGAGTCGTCAGGGTCAGCAGGGTTGGAACAGGTTGTTCGACCTCCTGCAGGCCGAGCTGGCTGCACGGCCGGGTGACGCCCACGTGAATGTAAAGTTGGTTCAGCTGTTCTGTCAGGACGGTCGGCTGGATGAGGCTGTTAAACATTGTCTGACTGCTGAGAAAAGGGGCCTGCTGCGCCACAGCCTGGACTGGTACACTGTGGTGGTGCACACACTGCAGGTCAGCGCAGACTTTAATTTAGCAGGGCAGTATACTTTACAAGGACCAGTACACTTTTAAGCATACTTCTATTTTATTCTGTTATGTTTCTCATCTTTAAATCTATTCCGTTTAACTTGGGAAAATAAATACTGAAGAAGAGATGAAATTTGTTTCAGGAATACCTGGCTCAACCCAGCATCTCCAGCAATGAAAAGATGTGTCGCCGTCTCCAGAGAGAGCTGCTATTGGCACACTGCAGCCTGCTGAGAATCACACTGTCTGAGAGCAGTGTGCAGCCCAGCCTAGATGCACTCAGAGGGTAGGTCAGGTCATTTGTTGTCTGTTTACATAATCCATAGAAAAACTCAATCCACAAAATCTAATTTAATCCTGAGGTCAACTTTAATCTCTTTTTTGGATTTTAAAGTAATTTACATTGAAACTTTTTGTCTTTCTATGTTGATCACAGCTCTGTTACAGTCAAAAATCATGCTTAGAAAAGATGTACAGCATTCACGTCTTTGTATTGAACCTTTTCTAAAAAAAACAAACAAAAAAAAAACTGCACAATGAACATACAGGTAGGGGAGTTTCCAGACATCACTGATTTAACAACCCTTAAATAGCATCATAAAGCAATAATAAGCCACATTTAGCTGTTCTATCTCCTCCTTATATTAAATGACCAATCAGAGTGCAAATGCTGGTTTTACTGTGCTGTGACTTTGTGACAGGGTGAAACTTTGGTTCACAATTTGATCACAGAAGTTGTAGATGAATCACGAGTCTTTTGTGCCTTGAGCATTTAGTACAAATCAGGAAAACATTACATTTTTGCATTACATTATTGTGATTTTTTTTTTTCCAAGGACAACTATTAGTTTCTAAGAGTGCAACTGTGTGTCTGTGTGTGTGTGTAGTTTTGACCAAGCTATGCAGACGCTGAGCAGCGTTGCGGGCCACCACACAGATGATCTAGGTGAGGTGTTTGTGGAGATGAGGGGTCACCTCTACCTGCATTCTGCTACACTGCTGTTGAAACTGGCTCAAGATCGCCAACACACCTGGAGGGCAGTCATTGACCTGGCTGCACTGTGCTACCTACTAGCATACCAGGTAATGACACACCAGCTAACACCAGTTCACCCAGCTGATTGACTGGGATAGGACCAGCCCACCAGACTCATTTCTAAATACCCGAACATGTGAAATTACTGGTTACTGCTGATTCTCTTTAAGACTGTTAATCATAAAATTGTTGCGAATGAGACTCTTTTTGTTGATTATTTTTCATTTATTAACTTCACTATGCAACTTCTGAATACAGATTGTTTTGTGTTTTTTCACCAGGTCCCCAGACCAAAGCCAAAAGTGACCAAAAGAGACCAGTCAGCCCCATATCTTCTGGAGCTGCTGGCCAATGACCGACAGAGTCAGTCTGGGCACATGTTGTTTAATCTGAGCACTGATTCTTCCGCCTTAATCAGAGAGGTCTGTGTTTCTGTTCAGTTTGGTTAAAGGTTACACCTGGAATGAAAAGTGCTTTATGTCACTGAAGGCCATGTATTAAATTGACTAAAGCATCAGTGTGGCACACATTTCGGAGATAATGTGCTACAGGTGCAAACATCTTATTACCCAGTCACAACCATGACAAAAGAGCTACAGCATTGTTTTTATTTTCTATTATGTTAACAATTGTTTCTGCATCTTATCCATAATGTCATAGATAAGAATGTTAACCAGTGTTTTTATTTATATTTAGCGATATACATAATATTTCTATATTTTCTCTGTGTAGGTGGTGGAGGCATTTGGGAACCGCAGTGGTCAGGACTCTCTGTTTGAACTCCTGTGGGGACCGCAGGCCTCCGCTGGGTCTTCCTTTATCGCCAATGATGACATTCATTCCATCACCTCCATGGCTCCAGAGCTGTCTCAGCTGGCCAAGTGGGACACTGGTACAAACCCATTAATCTGCCTGAATACCAAAGTACTCAGAAGAGATATTCACTGTCACAGTGATGTTACTCTTAGGCTGTAATAATACTTTGCTGCCTCATCTATAGGCTCCATCCTGCTGCACAGTGGTGATTTGCAACATCTGAGCTGGTTGGGGCTGCAGTGGACGCTTCTGACACAAAGACCAGCACTGCGAGAATGGCTTCAGCAGCTATTCCCAAGGCTTACGCTGGAAACCTCCAAACTAGACACCAACGCACCAGAGTCGATCTGCCTGCTGGACCTGGAGGTAAGATGGAGCTGCTGTAGTGTATCAACATAACACAAAATGAAAACCAGCAGAAGAGATTTGTAAATGAAATATTTTGTGACTTTAAAGGAAAATATTGTGCTTGGTTGCTGGACTTCCTACTTGTAGAAATATTTAGACTTCTATATTTGTATTTGTGCATAGTCATGATAACTTGGTTATTTTGTGGCCTCTTTCTATTTTCCAGTGTTTACTTGCAGTTATTTATGCATAATTCTCTAAATGTATCAATATGTGGTTGAGCATTCCTCTGAAACTGTATTTTATTGGCCAACACAAGTGCTTTCACTTCATAAATGGCATTTTGCCGCTCAGTCCTTCAGTTTGTTCTAAAATTTGTAATTTCTCCAAAAACATTCAATCAAGTCTGTCTCTCTTCCTGTATACTCTATCCAGGTGTTTTTATATGGTGTGGTGTTCTGCAGCCACTGCCAACTCCAGGAGACAGCAAAGATCAGCAGTGGAGTGAACCAGCAGCAACAACAGCAGCTCTATGAGCCTCGTTGCCTCCCGCTTCCTCTCCTCCGCCTCCTGACCACTGACAGGCAGAGGGAGTGGTGGGATGCCATCTATAGCCTCATTCACAAACGAGCAGCGTGAGTGTCAGAACTGCAGAGAGATAGAATATGACGCTGGAAGACAAAACATCACAAGCTAGGTTTAAAACTACACATAACTTGCAGCATAATTGACCAACATATAAGCTGTTAAAATGATTACACTGACCAGTATGTTTTGTCCACGTCTGACACAATGGATATGATTGGTTACCCTTTGTCTCCTAAAAGTTGTTTTAAGCATGGGCATGATGTTCAGCTATTGACACAGACTCTAGATAGCAAGAGAGCCCATCTTGTAAATACAGACTAGTTCTTTTTTTTCTCTAGCTGTCAGAGCAATTTTCCTGTCTCAGAGTTTGAACGTTGTCATCCTGCAAATTATAAAATAGTGAGGGTGCCAGTAAGATTATATCATTATGCATTATTTACAATATAGACCTTGACCAAGCTTATTGATGGATATACCCCCTTTTGCTTCCACATTTTCCTTATGTTCTACTGTCAGTAGCTATTATGCCAGCTGTTTTAAATTTTAGGGAAATCATAGAAAGCCGCTAAACTCTTTTCCAGCTTCCAGACCTTTTTAACAACAAATCTAAGCTCATGTTGAATCACTTTGACATTTAAATAAATAATATAATATTAAATAATAATAAAAAGAAAGACAGGAGGCATGGGCACAAACATTGTTTGTCTAAATGAGCAGTTGCTGTCTTTCAGTTAGTTTGTTGAACCTTGCCTAATTTAATAAGTGACATGGACAGCCAAAGCAGAATGCTGTCAATAACGTAAAGTCCTATTATTCATTGTTTTTAATGTACTGTATTTCTCCAAATAGGGCATGGGGTCTTTATTTACCTTAATGCAGAAGGAAGCATGTTTTTGCCTTGTATTAGAGACAGGCCTTTATTTCTACTGCTCTGTTTGATATGTGTAACTGGTCATATTTTAGTAGAAAGCCTTGTTTTCCCCAGTCATAGTTAATGCATACAAATTTGTAACAATTTCAGTGGACAGAAACCTTTCAACTCTTAACGGTTCTATTATTGTTAAATGGAACCAGGATGTGTAAGACTACATATGATATTATCATATTTTGAGTTTATTTAATTGGATTGGTACATTGTGTTCACCCGTCATGCACATTACATAACAGATACTAGGAATTTATTGGCTCTGTTTTTTTTTGTTGTGTTTTTTTCTCCAGTCTGTATTTGGGATGTGGCTCTTATTTGCTGGTGTCAGTCACAGTCTTGGCTGTTATCAGAGTCCTAGCTTTTATTTGATTATCAGTTTGTATTTGAGGAAATATGGCATTAAGTGCTTTTGTTGTTTTTCCTTTTGCAGTCCTGGCATGTCAGCCAAGCTGCGGATGATTGTGCAGCATGGGCTGAACACTCTGAGGGCCAGGGAGAAACATGGGCTTCAACCAGCGCTGGCCATCCACTGGGCTCAGTGTCTCAGCCAGACGGTATACACACACACACACACACACACAGATGCATACACTGAAGCACAGTGTGTTGCCAAATGTGATTTATAATACTGAAAGTTTTTTTTTTTTTTTTAAACAAAACACTTGTATGTAAATTTCTTTTAGAGTCTTTTAGAACATTGTGGCACTGCCCCTACATAAAGGCAAAACAACACACCGCAGTGAAGAGATTCATGTGCCGCATGAACATCATGATGACAATAAAGTTCCTTCATTTAAAATATTGTTAACAAAGTCAACTATAAAGTCAAGATTGTTTATGAGGGTGTAGTCATTTACACTCGGAGACAAGCTGCCCTGCCAGCTAAAAAGCATCTAGGTAACTCGGGAGCTTGACAGTTACTGTGCAGACATTTATGCTCTCACACCTGCTCCTTTCTGTCACTCAATCTCCAGTTGCTAAACAGGATTAATTTTAAGATGTCCGAACACCCCAGTGTGTTACTTCTGTGACTATGTGTCTTTATAGAGTTTCCAACAACTGAAGAGTTGGCTTGTGTCCTAAGACTACTGTAATTCTTACATTGAGCTCCTATGACAGGCTCACCTTCTCTCTGACATCTAGCTGTTTGTGTGTTTAAAAACACAGGGTGACGGAGTAAACTCATACTACGACCAGAAGGAGTACATCGGCCGCAGTGTCCACTACTGGAAAATTGTCCTCCCACTGTTGGAGAAGATCAAAAACAGACGAAGTATACCAGAACCGCTCGAGCCGCTCTTTATCCACTTCCCTTCCAAAGACATTCAGGTTAATACTGTTGTCATCGTTTACTGTTTTAATGAAATTCCAGGTGTGTTAGGGAATATTGGTCACTTTTGGCCTCTAGTCTTTAGTCTAAGTATCTTGAGGCTTTTGGCTTTATTTGTAAGTCACAATTATCTGTGTATTTGCCTATTTTTGTCAGCCCTTTATGTTTTATACAAATGAATGATGTGCCTCATCTCACAGTGTTTATGTCTTGTTGTATATTGCTGTATTCACTTACATTTAATGAATGAATATGATGTTTAATATGACATTTTTCAATAAGTAAGAGATTTTGTTAGTCAAAGAAAATCTATGTAAATCGTAGGCTTTGGGGACTAAGTCTCCAAAAAGGGCTACACAACAAATATTTATGTGCCTATGATGCAAATAGGCATTTGGAGTGAAAAATTTGTAGTATGACAAATCTAAGTGGTACTGTGTGTGTCCATGTTTCTTTTCAGATTTCTTCTGTGAAAGGTTATGAAGAGGAAGCCAGAATAGCGTATGCGGTTCTCCTCGACATTGAAGGCAGAACCGAGGAGGCCATCGCTACCTTGGAAACCATCAATAACATGTCATCCATCTGGCATTTAGCGCAGGTAAGTCAAAAGTAAAATGTACCAGGGATCTGTTAATCTGAAACTGACTGCCTATTTTTGATAATCAGTTGTGGTAGATGTGCACAAAAAAGCGTTTTGTACAGATTCAGGGACCCAGTTTCAGCTCAGACCACCAGGGTATTATGCAGGGGTCATCATAATTTTGTGCCTAATCAGTGTAGCTGACTCAGCACAGATAACAACCATCTTTGCATTTGCCTTTGTCATAGCTCTTGGGAATTGTATCAGTTAGTATGCAAATTACAGGTATTCATTGTCTAGAATAAAAGTACCCAATCGCGTCTCTTCTGTTGGATACTATGTTTGTTTCACTGCATATTTCAATATTTGACTTAGAACAGGTATCTTTTAAGTGACTATCTGTGTCAATTCCTTAAATGCAAGCACCCAGCTGATATGCAATATGGGATTGGTGCATATTTTATATCTAAGCTAGTGTTTCCGACACCTGTACATATGTTGCATTTTTGTTTTCTATAATGTTTGATGATTCCTTGGCAGATCTATCAGCGGTTGTCAGAGGAGGCCAGCAATGGAGTTGAAGAGACTCAAGATAGGTGCATCACCTTTCTGAGAAAGTTCAGGACCTACCTGTCTAAGATCTACAGTGCCAATGCAGATGACATTGAAAAGGTTAGTAACGGGTTTGAACCTTCAAAATATCAAAAGTAAACCTAGCAACTTAAAAATTCACAGTTTATATATAAATGGTGATGCGTTGTTTGTTTTGGAAGTTAGCACTGTGGCCAGTATTTCCTCATGGCTTTACTTTTGAATGTGAACTCTGTAGTTGTGCATTCATTGCCTACTGTTTGTGTCCCAGCTGCCTGTGTCCATGGAGGAAGTCGTGGATCGCCTTAATGACGTAAACCAGCAGCTGGGAGAGAGTGGGGAGGCCATGGATGAAGAGAATGAGAAGGAAGAGGAGGGACGAAGAGGACCAGCTCACTCCAGCCCTGCTCATCCCACAGAAACAAGTGCAACCATATCGCACATTAAGTTTTCCACTCCATCTCCCAACAAAAGTATCATCTCTCCTTCCAAAAGACTAGTAAGTCCAGATTCTTATCATTTACACAGTCGTCTCAAACTCCCTTTTATGTGTTTTATATGTGTTGTTTTTTTTGTTTTTTTTAATTGACAGATTTCAATTTACTTAAAAATCACTAACATTTTTAAAAATCTGTTCCCCCCGTTGTTTAGATTTCTCCCAAGACACCACCTCACTGGGTGGAGGACCAGAAAAGTCTCCTTCAGATGTTGTGCCAGCAAGTTGAAGCCCTCAAGGTCAGAATTAGAGATTAAACACTGTTTTTTAAAAAGATTTTTTTCAAATTAGTCCCCATTTCACCTGCACTTCAGACATTATTCTACATGGTTTGACTCTGAAACATGATCGTATATTACCCTTTCCATGGGTTAAATGTATGAATGTGTCAAATTGAGTCACTCTTCTATCAACCCCTGATTTTGCAGAATGAGGTTCACGATCTGAGACATAACTCATCAGGAAATGCAGGCTCTCCTCATAAGATGTATGGAGAGAGCTACGGGGCCGAGGGCCTGCAAGAGCCATTTACCCCAGTCCAGTCTTACCATGGGGCCCCCCTAACAGGTCAGTCTGTTATCTAGAACTTAACGATGCTTCAAAATGTAGTTCCATTATTTAGTCTATAGAACAGACACTGACACAACAAAAGTCTTAATATGTTTGTTTGTGTTTTTAAGTTGCTACCACAGGCCCCTCTGTGTTCTACAACCAGTCTACAGCTTATAACTCTCAGTATCTCTTGCGCACAGCAGCAAATGTGACCCCTACCAAGGTAATTATTATCATTCAGCACTGGTTCTAATGAACTTGGTTATAGTGTGTCAGTGACATTTGATTTCTTTTTATGCAGGGTCCGATGTATAGTGTGAACCGTATGCCACCTCAGCAGCATATGTATGCCTACCAGCCGCCCACTCACACACCTCCGTTGCAAACAGCCCCAGCCTGCATCTACCCTCCACAAGAGCAAGTCTTTGGTGCCCCTCTTCGGTTTGAATCTCCAGCCACAAACCTTCTTTCTCCATATAGTGAAGAATATTATGGCCAGAGTGTTACCCAGCAAACCACTAATCCTCCTCTGCCTGAGCCTGGCTACTTCACCAAGCCATCGGTTGTCCCTGTTCAGCCACCAAAGAGTGTTGAGGGGAAGCCTATGGACTTTGGAAAGCTCTCCTTCAGCCAACAGGCCCCAGCTGAGGTCCCCAGAGTGCCTAGTTTTGGTGCAGGAGCAGTTGCCCAGTCAACACCTTCAACTGCTTTTAAATTCAACTCCAACTTTAAATCCAATGATGGAGATTTCACTTTCTCAGCTTCCCAAGCCAAGCACAGTGAAAGTTTGCTTGGTCTTCTCACATCAGACATTCCCGCTAAAACAGATGCTGTTTCAGAGAAGCAAGCTGCTCAGGAGCAACCCCCCAGCCAAACAGGCATCTTCACCTTTGGCAATAAAAATATTACTAGCTTTTCATTTGTTGATTCAGCACAGACCACAGCTTCTGGCAGTCTGTTTGGAAAAGTGGAGCAACCATTTAAATTTGGAGATATTACCAAGCCAGCATTTGAGGTAGCCAAGCCAGTGGCAGAACAGGAAAGAGCAGCAGAGAGCGACAATGACAGCACTCACATCGAGGAGGATGAAGATGGGCCTCACTTTGAACCCATTGTACCTCTTCCTGATAAAGTAGATGTGAAAACAGGTGAGGAAGAGGAGGAGGAAATGTTTTGTAACAGGGCAAAGTTGTATAGATTTGACACCGAAACAAAAGAGTGGAAGGAACGGGGCATTGGCAATGTTAAAATCCTAAAACATAGCACTAAAGGGAAGGTCCGACTCTTAATGAGAAGGGAACAAGTCCTTAAGATCTGTGCAAACCACTACATCACTGCTGATATGCTGCTGAAACCAAATGCTGGCTCTGACAAATCCTGGGTATGGAATGCCATTGATTATGCAGATGAGGAGCCGAAGCCTGAACAACTGGCCATCCGTTTTAAAACCGTAGATGAGGCATCACTATTTAAAGCTAAGTTTGAGGAAGCCCAGAAAATTGTCCTCAAATCACCAGAAGAGCACAATCAACAGGAGAGGAAAGAGGAAAGCTTGAAAGAGTCTGAATCTCTGGCAGCCCAGTTTGCACTTAAGGAAGGGGAATGGGAGTGTGCTGTGTGCTGTGTAAGAAATGCATCCACAGATATGCGGTGTTTGGCGTGTCAAAGTCCCAATCCAAAATCTTCATCAAAACCAGACATTCAGCCTGCAGGTGAAACCAAAGCCAGTCCATTTACTTTCAAATTTGGTACAGATTCATCAAAGCCAAGTAGTTCTGGCTCTACGTTTACTGGATTTGGAGCTTTTGGTGCGTCTGTACCCTCGTCATTTACATTTGGTATCAGCTCCTCAAAACCTGCTGACACAGGAACCAGTGCATTTGGTTGTGACTTTGGGGCTCAGTTTGCCAAGAAGCCAGGGCAGTGGAACTGTAAAACATGTTCTGCAAGAAATGAGGCCTCTGCAGGCAGTTGTGTTTCTTGCAAAGCTCTTAAAACATCAACTGAAACAACTGCCACAGCACAAACGACACCAGCTGCAGATGCACCTGTTGTACAGCCCTCGATATCTACTGTAGACACTGGGTTTGGTGCCCACTTTAGCAAGAAGCCTGGGCAGTGGGACTGCGATGTATGTGAAATCAGAAATGAAGCATCTGTTAATAAATGTGTTGCCTGTAAAAGCCCGAACCCTGCTGCTAAATCTACAGAGGGGGCTCCAGTAGCGTCAAACCTGTCAGCAGAGTCAGGACTGGGGGCTTTTGCTAAGAAAGATGGGCAGTGGGACTGCAACACCTGCCTTGTTAGAAATGATGCATCAGCTGCTGAATGTGTTTCCTGTCATGCACCAAATGAGAACCCTTCTTTAGAAGCCATGTTTGCCAAGAAGGATGGAGAATGGGATTGTGACATTTGTCTGGTGAGAAATGATGCTTCTGCTAACAAATGTGCAGCCTGTCAGACCCCAAATCCTAATGCTAAAAGCACAAGCAACACTGCACCCTCTCCCTCAAGCTTCAGCTTTGTCTTTGGAACCAAGAGTTCATCAAGTCAGTCTGCTGGAACTGGATTTACCATGCCTTTTGTAAGTGGCAGTACCTTTCAGTTTGGTGAAAATAAAGATAAAAATTCAGCTGCTTCTTTCAAGTTTGAAGCTTCTCAGTCGGGATCAAGTACCGCTGCTTCTTCAGGCTTCTCTTTCTCCATGCCCAATCCAGCAGGTGGCTTTAAGTTTGGCATTCAGGAACCTGCTCAAGAATCCCCCTCAAATGATAATCAAACACCACCAGGGCCAGCCTCTAGTTTTCTTAAAAGCATAGCTGACAAACACAAGGAGGAAAAAAGTTTCTCTGCTCCTTCAGTGGGCCAAACAGATCAAGATCAAAATCCACTAGTTGCTGGAAAAACCAATACTTTCAGTTTTGCAGATTTGGCAAAATCTTCTGGTGGGGATTTCCAGTTTGGTGAGAAAGACCCAGATTTCAAAGGTTTCTCTAGAGCTGGTGAGCAGGTGTTCTCATCGTTCCAGGCAACCCCCACCAAGGCAGAAGCTTCAAATGAGCTGGAGGACGACGACATGTATAAAACAGAGGAAAGTGATGACATCCAGTTTGAACCGGTGGTTCAGATGCCTGAGAAGGTGGACTTGGTGACGGGGGAGGAGGATGAACAGGTTCTTTATTCTCAGCGTGTCAAACTGTTCAGATTTGACTCCAACACCAGTCAGTGGAAAGAGCGTGGTGTGGGAACCCTCAAATTCCTAAAAAACAATTCTAATGGTAGGCTAAGGGTGCTGATGAGAAGAGAACAAGTTCTGAAAGTGTGTGCCAACCACTGGATCACCACTACTATGAACCTTAAGCCCCTGGCAGGCTCAGACAAAGCATGGATTTGGATGGCCAATGATTTCTCTGATGGAGATGCTAAACTTGAACAGTTGGCTGCAAAGTTTAAAAGCCCTGAGCTTGCAGAGGAGTTCAAAGAAAAGTTTGAAGAGTGTCAAAGGCTTCTCTTGGATATCCCCCTGCAAACCCCTCACAAGCTGGTTGACACAGGCAGAACAGCACATCTCATTCAGAAAGCAGAGGAAATGAAGTCTGGTCTGAAAGACCTGAAGTCCTTTTTAACAGATGAGAAAACAAAGATCAAAGATGATGACACCCAGGGAGACATTACAACGTCCAGTGATGTTTCAAGTCTTGTAATCAAGCCTCATGGTGAAACTACTGGCCCCACTTTGGAGTGGGATAACTACGACTTAAGAGAAGAAGCTTTAGACGACACTGCTAACTCATCAGTCTATGCCTCGCCCCTTGCCAGTAGCCCCCTTAGGAAGAACCTTTTCCGCTTTGGGGAATCCACTGGTGGGTTCAGCTTCAGCTTCCAGCCTGGAATCAGCCCCGCCAAGTCTCCCTCAAAACTTAACCAGAGCAGAGCTTCAGTGGGCACTGATGACGAGCAGGATGTAAGCCAGGATGAAGAGCGGGATGGCCAATACTTTGAACCTGTAGTCCCCTTGCCTGACTTGGTGGATATTTCTACAGGAGAGGAAAATGAACAGGTGGTCTTCAGTCACAGAGCAAAACTGTATCGTTATGATAAAGAACTGACACAGTGGAAGGAGAGAGGTATTGGAGACCTCAAGATCTTGCAGAATTATGAAACCAAACGAGTGAGGTTGATAATGAGGAGAGACCAGGTTCTTAAGATCTGTGCAAACCACTGGATCACAGCAGCCATGAAGCTGGAACCTATGAAGGGGGCAGAAAAGGCCTGGGTCTGGAGTGCTATGGACTTTGCTGAAGAAGGGAAGGGCAATATTGAGCAACTGGCTGTGAGATTCAAACTGCAAGACACTGCAAATACATTCAAGGAGGTCTTTGAAGAGGCCAAGATTGCACAGGACAAGAAGGAACTCATGAATCCAGTGACATCCAGAGTTCCTGCACCACAAGACGGTGGAACTGCAGGCTCTGCAACAATTGCTGCGACTGTATGTGGGAAGGCAGCCATAGCTGTTCTGGAAGAGACCACAAAAGAACGTACAGAGCTTTCTCCTGACTCTAGGCCATGTGCAGCTGGGTCTCAGAGTCCAGTCAATCCTACAAAGGCCGTGGTATCTCCCCCTAAGTTTGTCTTTGGGACTGATAGCCTTCAGAAGATTTTTGGCACTCCTAAATCTCCCTCTGAAAGTGATGGATCCGCATCTGTTTTGAAAGCCAAAGATTCTGGACGTCATGCCACAGCTTCGCCTGCAGCTCCTGCATTCAAAATCCCAGATAAAGGTAAAAAAAAAAAAACAACTTTGTTAAATATTTGTCTGTTGTATTTTTGAATGCGTATCACAACTGTTTCTGTTCATTTTATTTTTACTCCACTGTCTTGTTTCATCTGCATCTCATTGCTCCATCATCGCAGTTGGCCCAGACCCACCTCATTTTTCGCCAGGGCAGAAATTGTATTGAAATGAGTTTGATTTCCCTCCCCACATTGTCACTGTATGTATAGCTGTACCTGTATATTTAGTCAAATATATACAGAAAATATTTACAAAAAGTTAGACACAGTAGGTTTTAGTGAATTTACTGCACACATTTTACACACCCATAACATTAAATACAAAACATTTTATACTATTTGCTCATCACACACAGACAGTATTTCATATTCAACAATTTTGGCAATGTATTCTGATTATACCAGCCTCACAATTAGTTTCTCTTCGCCCAACAACCCATCATCCTTTAGGGCTGGATTTTAGGCTTTTCAAAGATAACCCAATGGCTTTTTGGACCAGCACATCAACCACCCAATTTGAACCCCAAGGTACTCCAATCACTGCAGTGTGTGTTAACACTTCTCAGCTGTCACCTGGCTGGAGCGTATTACTAGAAAGAAATAACCTGGATGCACGGAGTGGAGAAACAGTGACGCTAATGTGGTGCATGTCCATTGTGTGGAGGTGCAGTTCTGATTGTTTAGCACCTATGTCACAGTGTTTAAGGGTCTTGCATACAGGCAAGTTATACAAAACTGAATTCAATATATTTTGTTGTACTAGCTGCAGATTCATGAAGGTTATGATTCTGAAGAGGATATACATTTTAACTTAGTCACATTATTAAAAGTTAAAGCCTTTTCTGAAATTGTTTAACTGCATTAAACACTATTTCAGTTCAGTTCCTAATGTAGTTAAACAACAATCAGAAGTGCTTATAATGTCCTTCTGTTCATGATTGTAGCAATTTTGTAAAGGTAAAAAAGGCAAATTTAAAACTATAAAGATGATAAAAATGTGACAGTATGGGATGTGATCCCTTGATTTCTGTATATTTGCTAAATTTAATGACTTGGTAGACTTTCATTACTTGGCACATAAAATCAAACTAGAGCTTTATATAGCAGCTGAAGAGAGGTCGGTAAAAGCTGAATGTCTTCTGAAAGGTGAGCTGAGAGCAGAGGACGTTCCTGAAGAGTGGAATGCACTGTGCAAACGTCACACATCCCATTTTTAGTGCTGGATGTGTAGCAACAGCATGAAATGTAATTCCCTGCCTGGTCTGATTTCTGCCAGAGACATCTACCTCAGCAAAGGCTAATTAGGGATAAAGTTTGGGTATTTGTGCTGTTTAATATTACAACAGTAAGTGGTATAGTGTGTGAAATAAAATGAAAAACACAGAGAAAGTACAGAAATCTCTAATACAATTTGTCTCTCACTGTTCTAAAACAAATGCATGCTATTCATTCTTGCTGTGCATGACTTCCTGTGTGCGTGTGTGTGTGTGTGTGTGTGTGTACCTAACAGGCAATAGATCAGCTTCATGTTTGCTCTTCAAAGTAGTGCCTTCTCAGCCTGACTTTGTGTTTCCTCCTATTGTATCTGTCTGTCATAGGGCCCCCTCAGGCAGAAGGAAACAGTGCAGGGTCGGATGAGGACTCTGAGGTGGAGATTGTGTATGTCAGGGAGCCCACTGCTGAGCAGGCAGCTTTAGCCAGGAAACTCCTGCTGCCTCTCACCTTCTTCTGCTACCAGAATGAACCAGGCTACACCAGCGACGATCAAACTGATGGTGAGACCAGAGACAGAAGTGCTCTTTGTTGAAGTGCATATAGTAATGGGAATAGATAATAACAGCTTTATTTTATCTTGCAAATGTTTATATTTGCATTTTCCACAGTTAATTTCAGTCCATTTCTTTGATCTTAAATGAGCCTGGTAGACTGATTTGTAAACCAAACTTGCATTTGCATTCACTCATTGATACTAAAACACATTGTATTTATGTCTAACAAATGCTTTAAATACATCTCCTATATCACTTCTTTGAATGTTGTGACTTCTAACTCATCAGCAGAATAGTGTGACGGAACAAGCATTATGTTGCGCACACCAACTAAACAAGGACTTGTAAAAAGAATAATCCATAGTGCCACTAGTAGTCAAAAGCTATCCAGAGTATCTGTAAAGACTAAAAATCCCTGCATAGCTTGAACTCTCATTGAAAGAAAGAGGGTTTTATTTGAAATTACATTGAATTTGAAATAGGTAGTACTAACATATGTATGTACATGAATACAACACCATTCAAAAGCACTGCCAGATACAATTGGTACTGTTAAAAATCGTTATGAGAACATTTCAAACCTGGAGCCCTCTCATTCAGAAGGCCAACAAGTGATTTTTGGGCTATTTGCATTTGGAGTATGTTGCTGTTATCTCACCATAACAACAAAATGTGTTACTGTTGCAAAGCTGGACATTATAGGAATGTAAATGTTTGAAGCAGACACCAATATAAAATGCCATACATCCATATTTACTAGCATTGTCAAAGGTGAAAAAGATGCAGAATCAATATTTGTTTTTTCTTAGAAGGAGCAGGAATATCTGTGAATTTTGTTTTAAACTTTTAGATGAGGACTTCGAGTCAGCAGTGGCAGCGTTGAATGGAAAGCTCTACCCTGATCCTCCTGAGAAAAAGGCTGCAGCTTGTGCTGATGGTATGTATGCCATCTCTCTTGGACATTATGTCCAAGTCATCTATCCAAATACCACTGTTTGGATACAATTTGCTAGCATTTTGAGGCCTGTTATAAATAATGATCAACTCCATATCATATTTTCATCATGGGTACACGGCCAGATGTATGTGGAGTTTATCTGTGTGCGTGAGGCTTACCTTAGCTGCCAGTCCTTCTCTAACCCTGAACCTGAATGTGTGCTGTTATCCAGAGCCAGACTGCCAGGTGGTATGGGAGAAGAAGCCAACGCCAGAGGAGGAGGAGAAGGCCAAACGTCTCCAGCTTCCTCCCACTTTCTTCTGCGGTCTGAGCACCACAGACAGTGACCCGGATCACGACAAGCCTGAAGACTTTGAGACAGAAGTCCGCAAAGCACAGGAAGTCCTGGTAAAAGAAATAACACTTGAAAAGGACACAGAGTTTGTACGGATGATAATTCATTCATGCAATTAGACACTATCTAATAACAGGCAGTATCTTTTTCCAGAATAACAACATATTAGAACTGACAGCGCTAAACAGTCATTTTAACTATTTATTCCTTTTGTTGGGGCAACTTAGAGTACCGTATCATACATTATGCAACCAGCCAGGCCTTTTTTTTTCTCTCGCTGAGAATGTATTTCATGTAGTCAATGAATTATGTGAGTTTAATTCCCAATTATCTATCAGGTAGCCCAGTTAAACCAAGCTGAACAGGCCTCCAGCAGTCCTGCTGAGGCCGCAGCGGAGCCAACACCTGGCCTGTCATCCAGCAGTGTGGAGGCTGCAGGCAGCACATCAGCACGGGATGAACAGACCTCAGACCAGCCAGCAGAGACTCAGAGTGAAGCCCATAGCAGCAGCTCTCCTATTGATTTATCGACCAAGAAGAGCTCAGAGCCGGAGAGCAACACTGAGACTGACGCTGCAGCTTCTACTGCTACAACTACTAGCCAAGGTATAGGACAACTCCTGTATTCCTGTTCTTTACTACAGAAGTTAAACCTCCAACAGACAGTACACATATTTCAGCAACCAAATGAATTCTGTGGCCTGGAATAACAGAAATATTTTTATCATTCACTGGTCAAACTCTTCCTTTATCTCTGGATGAAATATCCTATTTTCACTTTGCTTTTTTAATTGGCTAAAAATGCATATTATTTTTCTCTGATTTATTTTCATACCTTGTGGCCTGGAATAAGGGAAGTGATGAAATATGTGGACTGCATTGTTTTTTTGTAGCTACTGTTTGATGAAACTGATGAATAATATTTAAATATATTATATCTTTAATGAGATCAGAATGTATCAGCCACCATTAAGAAATTGTACTCAGTTCGGCATTTGATTGTACCGTCGTTCCTCTGCCTGCAGACTCCACCTTTGGCTTCAACTCATTGGGAGGTTTCTCTTTTGCCGACTTGGCCAAAAACACCGAAGGATTTGCATTTGGAACAAATGGTTGGTTGGTTTCAACATTTTCAAGTTGTTCTTTATGACTGTCATCTCATTGTAATTCACTAAAACTAAATAATTTCCCCGCATTTTTTTTCTTATGTAGACTCCAATTTCTCATGGGCAAATGCTGGAGCAACAGTATTTGGGTCTGTAGGGCCCTCTGCACCGAAAAACACTGCTGATGAGGAGGGAAGTGATGAAGAAGAGGCTTCTAATAATGTGGACATTCACTTTGAGCCTATAGTCTCCCTACCAGAGGTACATTTAAATGCTGAGCTTTAACAATTTGGCCTTTTTTTAAGACTTAACTTGAAGTTCACTGGATATTATGTTTCTCTCAGGTGGAGACAAAGTCTGGGGAAGAGGATGAGGAAATCTTATTTAAAGAGCGCGCTAAGCTGTACCGATGGGACCGAGACCTCGGCCAGTGGAAGGAACGCGGCATCGGTGACCTCAAGATCCTCTTCCACCCGACCAAACATTTCTACCGAATCCTAATGAGAAGAGAGCAGGTGCTGAGGGTTTGTGCCAACCACACAATCTCCCCGGCAATGGAGCTTAAACCCATGAATGCCTCAGCTAACGCACTGCTCTGGACCGCCACTGACTACTCAGGTAGCGTACATAGGAAGTCAGTCTTGGTACTGTGTTTTAGGGACTGACCGACTATGAGGGCCGTTATTATTGTTAATTTTGGTGACCGATTATCACATGATAAAACGTGCTGCTTTGACCGCCTCTCTCAACAGTCCACAATGTTCCGTTCACATCTCTCTGATTGGCTGTTAGCCAGCCAATCAGTAAAAGCTGTTGTTTACAGATTGTGACTGACGAGGTCATATGTAGATCAGAGAAGCTCCAGTGAATTGCCTTTTTGGTAGGTGAGGTAACGAACACTGCTGAAGTTGTAATGAACACAGCAGTCTTCCACAACCATCCGACCCGCCTGTTACACAGCAAAGGCCCCAGTATTTCACTTGTAGGTGTTTAGAAATGGTGCAGCTGGAACTTGTTTTGCTGATGCTTTACAGTTACAGTAACTTTAACCCTGTAACTGACAGACATGTCTCTCTAGCAGAGACACAACCTGCAAAAACTGCACAAGAAGCACAGCTAATAAGGGAGATTAGCTGCTTTCACAGTAGCTAAGGCTATGCTAACAGCTAGCATCTAAGGTATGAGGCAGCAACAGATTACCCCAAAACAGTGAACCATAAGAAATCATGCTTTAAGATTAAGATAACATTGTACATAGTCAGCTGTAGTAGTCCTTAATAATGAAGTAGTCTAGTTATGAATAGCAGGTGCTAGCACGTGCTGCTAATATATAATGTTTAATGTATATTGATCATCTGCCCTTGTTCATTGCCAATAATTGATATCCATATCAGCCCTGAATAAACCACATCGGTCGAATCCTGCTGTGTTTGCTGCTCTTAGCTTCAGTTTGAAGTCAGTGAGCTGCTGTTGTAGAAGCATCGTGTAGTGATGACACAGCTTTCCTCTCTGCGGTTTCAACTACACATTAACCTGCATTTTAAAAACAAAAATGCGTCCAGTGAAGTTTAAAATAGTTACAGTGTGATATATTTAAAAAGAAAAACAACAGTTGACATTCTGTGGTTTGTTATTTTACATAAATTGCAAAAAACTTTCCCATAGGTGTTAACAATACTGTATCTACCAACAGCTTCTCCGCTGTAGACAGGTTTTAAACTGTGCTGCATTTATTTTATCAATGAATCATGTATTTTTTCCTCAATTGCTAGTTTGTTTCCAGTATATTTTTGGTGAGTTTTTAAATGAAACATGTAGAATAATGTGATTATACTATGCCAATGGGTGTATTGACATTTTTCAGCTGCCTTCTTTCTGACTGTATCTTGTCTTTTTTCTGCTTTTCCAGACGGTGATGGTGTTGTGGAGCAGCTCGCGGCCAAGTTCAAGACCCCTGAGATAGCTGAAACCTTCAAGAAGACCTTCTGCGAGTGTCAGAGCCGCGTAGGTCAAAGTGGTGACGACGCCTCATGCATCTCCTCGCCACAGATGTCCAGAGTTCAAGAGCACTCCAGAGACACTAACCCACAGGTGTTCCTCACAGTGGCAGCTGACGGCCAACCGCTGGGCACAGTCACTATAGAGCTCTTCTCCCATATTGTCCCCAAGACCACAGAGAACTTCAGGGCTCTCTGTACCGGCGAGAAAGGCTTCGGGTTGAAGGACTCAATCTTCCACCGGGTCATACCAGATTTCATGTGTCAGGTGAGGGGAATTATCAAGAATAGATGACTACAGCTTATTTACAACATGAAAATTACACAGAGCTGCATTTCAGTAAAAATGCATCCTCCTTTCACTGAGTTTGTAGCACACGTATCTTTGTAAAGACGTAACCTACACTACTCTAGTTTTCTTAAACAAATATGATTCACTTGTTTTAGACGATACGTTTAAAGCTGGGCTGGCATCTCACAGTAAAAATAGATAAATAAATGTGTGCGGATTACCTCTTGACAAACACAGCAAAAAGTGCGACAATCTGGATTATGGGCAGTTTATTCAACTCTGCAAGCATGGAGCTTTTTTTGAAGTTAATTTAAGAGAAACATCTGCAGCATGTCCAAAAATACAGAGTTGTTTTATTGATTTGCTTGAACATTGACTGTTAATGAACACCTAATTTTTTTTATGGCCAGCAAGCAGCATTACTGCTTTTCCTGGATTATTTTGAAAAATTACCTCGAGCTGCTGCTTTACTATTGTTGAGATGTCATTATTTCACTCATAAAATACAGGGTTAGTTTTAGAAAGCAGTTAGATCAATTGTAGCTCAGGGGAGAAAGAATGCACTTACTAAATAGCAGATATTCTCGTAACATTACTTACAAGTTCCCTGTTGGTGTTTCAGGGTGGTGACATCACTAACAGCGATGGCACAGGAGGTAAATCCATCTACGGCAGCCAGTTCGAGGATGAGAACTTTGATGTTCGGCACACAGGCCCAGGCATTCTGTCGATGGCTAACCGCGGACGAGATACCAACAACTCGCAGTTTTTCATAACGCTGAAGAAAGCCGAACACCTCGACTTCAAACACGTGGCTTTCGGCTGGGTCCGGGACGGCATGGAAGTGGTGCAGCAGATGGGAGAGCTGGGCACAAAGGGAGGCCTTCCGTCCAAAAAGTTTGTCATCACAGACTGTGGACAGCTGTAGCTTTTTAAATATTCAGATCAAGATTCACAGCTTGGTTTAGGTTATTAAGGTAACAAAGACATTGACAACTGTGTGTTCCCTGTGCAGTGCATTTCCTCCTGCTACAACTGAATCCTTAGTCATTAGCTACTGATCATAGGACTGCTGGTCAAGATCCTTTATCACGGAAACTTGTCCCCCATATCCTGGATTTTAAAATGATTTTGCGGTCCTATAATTTTGTCACCAATGGGGAATGTGGGGTAGTACAATATAGGAGGAGGCTTTTGGAGCAAATGTATACTTTTGCACTTCCATCTTTATCACCTGTCAATAAATTCTCATAATATGTTTATGTGTGTATAATTGTACATGAACTACTTTTTTAATGTTTGTTTTTGTTCTTTTGTTTTGCATGTGCTCAGTTTAAATGTGCCGATCCTCCTCACAAGCTCCACTCTGGTTAATTTGTCCCTTTTTGAAAAAGTCTTAATTATAACTGAAAGGTGAAGTTGCTATTTGAATGCACCTATTGGTTTGTAACCATGCCCCTGCCTTCTCTAAATGCCTCTGTGTAACTTTTACGGTAGGGCACCCCCAGTGTTTTTTCCTTAGGAAAATGGATTTCACAATGCAGATAATTGGACTTCATATTTTCCCACATAAACTGATGTCATTCGACTGTGTTGCCTCGCGGGTGGCTATGTGATGACATTACATCTGGTTTGGATATTACAAAGGAGATCCACATGTATAGTTTAAGATTCACAGTAAGAGTTGAAATGGTGCTTATGGTACCAAAATAATATGCTGATCTATGAGAAATAAAGTTGCTTTCCAAGTAATAGATCTTTGTCAGTTCATGTTTATCCTTCATCAGACGTAGAGGCGCTTATAGACAATGTTTTTTTAATTTGTTTCTACTGTTGATACATTCAATACTTAATTTACAAATTTTAATTTCCTTTTTCCTTTCTTTATTTCATCATCACGTGTGTTTTGCAATTATACCCTTACTTTTTATGATTATATAGATGGACCACATCCAAATAATAGGTCACTTCAATCTATAAATTTGTTGATATGGGAAAGCACATAATAGTGAAGGCTACTAACCTTACTATTTCAATTAACCAGGTACATTTACATGAATATCATTGTAGGGTCTAAACCATAATATTTAAATGAGTCAAGATTTAACTGATATATAGTCAGGTAAATATGTATAAAATATTTTTGGGTCTTAATCCTAATATTTGAATTAGTCCAGTGAATTTATGATAATGAATTACATTGTAGAGTCTTAATATTTAAATTGTCCATGTAAATCCATATTAGATTTTTAATATTGTAGTGTTGTAACTTTATTTTTAAATTAGTAATAAGTCAGGGAAAGTTGTACATTAAGTAATATTACAGTCCTAACCCCGATACTTCAGATTGCCTGGTAAATTTACGTATTATACAATAAATAATATAGACTGTTAACTGGAATATTTAAATTACGTGCAGTGTTGTGATAAAAAAGTAAGGTCTTAAGCTTAATATTTTAATTAGCTGGGTTAAGTTGTAAAATGAATATATATATATATATATATATATATATGGTAGGGTCCTGATCATATTTGTATATAAATATATATATATATATATATATATATATGGTAGGGTCCTGATCATATTTGTTTTAATTAGATCAATTACATCATGATATTGTAAGGTCTTAACCCTAATATTTAAATAAACCAGTTAAATTTGTGTAAATAAAACATTGTAAAGTCTCTGTAATACTGGAATTAGTTATTTAATTTATAGAACATAAAATTCTGAAGGCTGTAATATTTGAACTATTATTAGGTGTGTTTATTTTCTGTTAGAAAGCACTTTGGCTTAAGAGCTATGGTTTCAAATTTGCTTTATAAATAACAGCGAAATGAACAGTGTCTTCATGTGAAGAACGTTTTATATTAAGATGATAAAGCAACATAACCTTGGAGCCAAGCAGTTAGGTCCGTGTACGGATCTGGTAATTGGATTTTCCGTTCTGAAACGGGTATTGAAAAACAAAAAACGAGTGGTTATTTCATTTTCTTTTTAAAATACAAAAATTAAAATTGAAATACAAGGCGTTTTTCCTTTTCATGATCAAAAAGCGGTATACGATTTTTTAAAAAAATGCTTTGATTTTCGTTTTATATTTAGAATAACAAGAAAGTAAAATCAGTAAGAGACAGAAACGAAAAAAGGTCCGTTTTTTCATTTTCTGAGACCGGAAGTGGTCATCAGCAAGTGTGTAGCCGAACAGAGTACGGTGCATAGACTGTACATAAATTTTTTTTTCGTTAGTTTTCATGGTCAAAATGAGAGATCAGGTGGCCGATCTTTAAATAAATCAATATTGAATTTTTTATAGAGCGTTAAAGTTTTGCGAAGCCAGGGGGCGGGACTACTTGATTGACAGTCCGGTCTGGAATGATTGACAGGTCCTATGGAGGAGGCAGCAGAGACTCTGCTCTCCTCGTTTGGATTAATTCTGATATAATAACTGTTGGTTTATTTATCGGTGGAGCAGCAGAACATTTTCCACAGACAGTTTTCCTGCCCGTTGGCTTGTTTTAACCAGTTTTCTACCTTCGGCTGATTCTACCAGCAGACACTGAAAGGACTCTGATAGTTCGGTAAGTAAATGTTTATTTTCGTATCGGTGCCGCTTTTAATGCACTTTATATGCAGCTTTAGTGTCAGATGTAATGTGTACCATGCACTCCAGATGTTGGTGGAGTTTGTTTCAGTGTGTGTTGACCAGAGAAGAAAGTTAGCATAGTAAATATTAGCTTTAATGTTAGCGATGCTAACCGAGCTAGCTGCTCAGTCGTAGCCTGATTAAAGCTAACGTGGCATTAAGCTAACGATGTTTGTGTTGAGTTTCATGTAAACAGCTGAAGTGTGTTGCGTTCCTGTAATGTGGTTCATTAAGTTCATAAAACTGTGGCTGGTTGACATTAATGTAACGTTCAGGAAACTTAAATGTGATTAAAACAGTAACGTTAATGTTCTAGTTGTCAGGAATCAGCTTTAATTTGACACTAAAACAGACTCTGATAGTTATAAATGACATCAGTTTCATTAATTTGTTGAAAATTGTCTCATTTGTAGTTGTGATGTTGCTGCTGATTCATTAAAAGCAGATGATCCATGTTGAAGATACGTTTAGTTCTAGTATCAGAAGCACAAGAAGGAAAATGGAAGTTTAGTTCTGCTACATCAAAGATTTCAGGATTAAAATAACTAAATGAGTCTTTATGCCTCAAACTTTATTTTTACAATAAAGAAATAATGAAATAATCACAGATAATAAAAATATAAATAGCAGAGAAAACCTGAGATAATAATTTCCTGAAAAGTCTGTGAAGGAAAAGCAGCTTTTTTATCCTGAAAGATCAGAATCAGCTCCAACATCTGCATCTGACAGCATCAAGTCAACCAGAAAGAAAAGAAAAAAGAAAATGACTTCTTTCTGATCACATCTGTTCTGCTGCTCACAGTCTGCTGCTGCTCACATTCTTCACATTTATAGTCCACTTTTAAAAGTTCAGCAGACAGGTGCTCTGCTTTGGAGTGTGACGATGTCGTCGGTGATGTGGAGAGTGAAGTTTCCGTTTCAGCCACAGCATGCTTTAGGGCAGCCGGGTCAGACTTGATGTTTGAAATACTGACCGACAGCTCAGATTTAACTGTCTGTAGTTCCGTTTTGATGGGTGTTAAACTTTCACTCAAAGCTGCCAGGAGCTGGGTCTTTAAAATAACCGCCGTCTCGTTACAGAGTGAAAGTAGCAGTTCCTCCTTAAGGTCAGAGATTGCAGCATCTGAGGGCCTCTTCAAAAGAAGACGTAGTTGATGAAGACGTTCTGGAGCAGGACCAGAAAGACCACGACCAAGCAGCCTTGAGATCTTAGGCAGAGTCTCCCTCGGGTGGGTGTCAACGGTGTTCACGGTCAGATCTGTGGTAATCCTGTCAAAAAACAAAACAGAAAAAAAATCTAGATTATAAATTAACATGTAACCAAAGCACTCTGTGTATAATGCCATAGTATAGGATGGAGTTCAGAAAATGTCAAAGTATAGTATATTTTTCAAGAATAACATAGTATGGCCTGTAGTTCATAGTATAGCTTGGCAAAAAAAACCCCAGATTATTATGTGGTTCAAAAAGTGCAAAATGATAGGATGTTGCCTAAAATTGTCATGTATGATATGTGGTTCAAAAAATGTCATAGTGCAGTATATTGTCAAAACAGTATGTTATTCAAGAAAACATCAGAGTATAATATGTCGTCTAAAAAATGCCATAAAATAATATTTCATTGCACAAGTAAAAGTATAGTAATTTTTAAAACTGTTCAAATTCTTATAATATGTTGCTAAAAAAAACAACAAAAAAGACTAAAACAAAAAAGTCATAGTAATATGTCAATTTTAAAAAGCCTATAGTATAGTGTCGCCCAACAAACGTCATAGTATAGCATGTTGTCCAAAAAACGTCATCGTATAGCATGTCGCTCTTAAAACGTCACAGTATAGCACGTCGCTCTAAAAATGTCATTGTATAGCATGTCGCTCTAAAAATGTCAGAGTATAGCATGTCACTCAAAAAAGGTCATTGTATAGCATGTCATTCTAAAAAGTTATAGTATAGCATGTCGCTCTTAAAACGTCCTAGTATAGCATGTCGCCCAAAAAACGTCATAGTTTAGCATGTGGCTCTAAAAATGTCATAGTATAGCATGTCGCTCTAAAAACGTCATAGTATAGCATGCCAACCTAAAAACGTCATACTATAGCATGTCACCCAAAAAACATCATAGTATAGCATGTCGCTCAAAAAAAGGTCATAGTATAGCATGTCACTCTAAAAATGTCAGTATAACCTTTGGTTCAACAAACGTCATAGTTTAGCATGTCGCTCTAAAGACGTCATAGTATAAGCTCTAAAAACGTCACTCCAGTTCACTCCAGTTACAAGTCTCTGAGTCCAGGTCGCTCCACTTCCCAGTCTCTTATTCCAGGTCGCTCCATCTCCCAGTCTCTGAGTCCAGGTCGCTCCAGTTTCCAGTCACTGAGTCCAGGTCTATGAGTCCCGGTTGCTGCAGTGCCCAGTGTCTGAGTCCAGGTCGCTCCAGTTCCCAGTGTGTGAGTCCAGGTGGTTCCTGTTCCCAGTCTCTGTGTCCAGGTCGCTCCTGTTCCCAGTCTCTTTTTTCAGGTCGCTCCATCACTACGTCTCTGAGTCCATGTCTCTGAGTCTCTGAGTCCATGTCGCTCCAGTTTCCAGTCTCTGAGTCCATGTCGCTCCAGTTCCCAGTCTCTGAGTCAAGGTCACTCCAGTTATACTATAGCTTTTTTTGCGCCAAAATTCATGATTTTTTTTTCAAAGAAAACCTTTCTGGAGTGTTTTTTGCGGCCTCCTTTACATTATTTCATCATATGGCACGTTTTAACAACATGTTTGAAAAATCGCATTTTTTTTTCGACATAGTATAGTAAGGCTTTTTTTGCGCCAAATTCATGATGATTTTTTTTCCAAGAAAACCTTTCTGGAGAGTTTTTTTTCACGGCCTCCTTTACATTATTTCATCATATGGCACGTTTTTACAACATGTTTGAAAAATCACATTTTTTTTCGACATAGTATAGTAAGGCGGTTTTTTTGCGCCAAAATTCATGATGATTTCTTTTTTTCAAAGAAAACCTTTCTGGAGTGTTTTTCAAGGCCTCCTTTACATTATTTCATCAAATGGCACGTTTTTACAACATGTTTGAAAAATCGCATTTTTTTCGACATAGTATAGTAAGGCGTTTTTTTTGCGCCAAAATTCATGATGATTTTTTTTTCAAGGAAAACCTTTCTGGAGTGTTTTTCACGGCCTCCTTTACATTATTTCATCATATGGCACGTTTTTACAACGTTGAAAAATCGCATTTTTTTTTCGACATAGTATAGTAAGGCGTTTTTTTTGCGCCAAAATTCATGATGATTTCTTTTTTTCAAAGAAAACCTTTCTGGAGTGTTTTTCACGGCCTCCTTTACATGATTTCATCATATGGCACGATTTTACAACATGTTTGAAAAATCGCATTTTTTTTCGACATAGTATAGTAAGGCGTTTTTTTTGCGCCAAAATTCATGATGATTTTTTTTTCAAGGAAAACCTTTCTGGAGTGTTTTTCACGGCCTCCTTTACATTATTTCATCATATGGCACGTTTTTACAACGTTGAAAAATCGCATTTTTTTTTTCGACATAGTATAGTAAGGCTTTTTTTTTGGGCCAAATTCATGATAATTTTTTTTTCAAAGAAAACCTTTCTGGAGTGTTTTTCACGGCCTCCTTTACATGATTTCATCATATGGCACGTTTTTACAACATGTTTGAAAAATCGCATTTTTTTTCGACATAGTATAGTAAGGCTTTTTTTTTGCGCCAAATTCATGATGATTTTTTTTCCAAGAAAACCTTTCTGGAGTGTTTTTCACGGCCTCCTTTACATTATTTTATCATATGTCACGTTTTTACAACATGTTTGAAAAATTGCATTTTTTTTTCGACATAGTATAGTAAGGCGTTTTTTTTGCGCCAAAATTCATGATGATTTTTTTTTCAAAGAAAACCTTTCTGGAGTGTTTTTCACGGCCTCCTTTACATGGGTTCATCATATGGCACGTTTTTACAACATTTTGAAAAATCTCATTTTTTTTCGACAGTATAGTAAGGCTTTTTTTTGCGCCAAAATTCATGATGACTTTTTTTTCAAAGAAAACCTTTCTGGAGTGTTTTTCACGGCCTCCTTTACATTATTTCATCATATGGCACGTTTTTACAACATGTTTGAAAAATCACATTTTTTTTCGACATAGTATAGTAAGGCGTTTTTTTTGCGCCAAAATTCATGATGATTTCTTTTTTTCAAAGAAAACCTTTCTGGAGTGTTTTTCACGGCCTCCTTTACATTATTTCATCATATGGCACGTTTTTACAACATGTTTGAAAAATCGCATTTTTTTTCGACATAGTATAGTGAGGCGTTTTTTTTGCGCCAAAATTCATGATGATTTTTTTTTCAAGGAAAACCTTTCTGGAGTGTTTTTCACGGCCTCCTTTACATTATTTCATCATATGGCACGTTTTTACAACGTTGAAAAATCGCATTTTTTTTTCGACATAGTATAGTAAGGCGTTTTTTTTGCGCCAAAATTCATGATGATTTCTTTTTTTCAAAGAAAACCTTTCTGGAGTGTTTTTCACGGCCTCCTTTACATGATTTCATCATATGGCACGATTTTACAACATGTTTGAAAAATCGCATTTTTTTTCGACATAGTATAGTAAGGCGTTTTTTTTGCGCCAAAATTCATGATGATTTTTTTTTCAAGGAAAACCTTTCTGGAGTGTTTTTCACGGCCTCCTTTACATTATTTCATCATATGGCACGTTTTTACAACATGTTTGAAAAATCGCATTTTTTTTCGACATAGTATAGTAAGGCTTTTTTTTTGCGCCAAATTCATGATGATTTTTTTTTCCAAGAAAACCTTTCTGGAGTGTTTTTCACGGCCTCCTTTACATTATTTTATCATATGGCACGTTTTTACAACATGTTTGAAAAATTGCATTTTTTTTTCGACATAGTATAGTAAGGCGTTTTTTTTGCGCCAAAATTCATGATGATTTTTTTTTCAAAGAAAACCTTTCTGGAGTGTTTTTCACGGCCTCCTTTACATGATTTCATCATATGGCACGTTTTTACAACATGTTTGAAAAATCGCATTTTTTTTCGACATAGTATAGTAAGGCTTTTTTTTGCGCCAAAATTCATGATGACTTTTTTTTTCAAAGAAAACCTTTCTGGAGTGTTTTTCACGGCCTCCTTTACATTATTTCATCATATGGCACGTTTTTACAACATGTTTGAAAAATCACATTTTTTTTTCGACATAGTATAGTAAGGCGTTTTTTTTGCGCCAAAATTCATGATGATTTCTTTTTTTCAAAGAAAACCTTTCTGGAGTGTTTTTCACGGCCTCCTTTACATTATTTCATCATATGGCACGTTTTTACAACATGTTTGAAAAATCGCATTTTTTTTTCGACATAGTATAGTAAGGCGTTTTTTTTTGCGCCAAAATTCATGATGATTTCTTTTTTTCAAAGAAAACCTTTCTGGAGTGTTTTTCACGGCCTCCTTTACATTATTTCATCATATGGCACGTTTTTACAACATGTTTGAAAAATCGCATTTTTTTTCGACATAGTATAGTAAGGCGTTTTTTTTGCGCCAAAATTCATGATGATTTTTTTTTCAAGGAAAACCTTTCTGGAGTGTTTTTCACGGCCTCCTTTACATTATTTCATCATATGGCACGTTTTTACAACGTTGAAAAATCGCATTTTTTTTTTCGACATAGTATAGTAAGGCTTTTTTTTTGGGCCAAAATTCATGATAATTTTTTTTTCAAAGAAAACCTTTCTGGAGTGTTTTTCACGGCCTCCTTTACATGATTTCATCATATGGCACGTTTTTACAACATGTTTGAAAAATCGCATTTTTTTTCGACATAGTATAGTAAGGCTTTTTTTTTGCGCCAAATTCATGATGATTTTTTTTTCCAAGAAAACCTTTCTGGAGTGTTTTTCACGGCCTCCTTTACATTATTTCATCATATGGCACGTTTTTACAACATGTTTGAAAAATCGCATTTTTTTTTCGACATAGTATAGTAAGGCGTTTTTTT